>NC_082357.1:14678299-14846352 GCF_027477595.1 Haemorhous mexicanus
GATTTTAGTGATGGGCACATTCCTGAGCAGCTGCAGTCTCCTCAGACTGGAGGATTAATTAATGCTGGACAAGCAGGAAGCACTGGATGGCTCCTGATTGATGGAGGGAGGGGAGGGTGATGCTGAGAGCAGGGCACAGAGGAGCCCTGGGAGCTGGAGGAGCAGCGGCAGCCGAGTGCAGAGAACTGATGGGCTGTGGGGGAAGCTGTGAGCAGGGACATGTTTATGGTGGCACCTCTCCAGCAGGAATCTGACCCCCATCCAGCTCTGCAGACTCGTGTTCTGTCTCCAGTAGCAAACTTGAACAAATCCATGCTGGGCAATGATGTTTAAAAAGCAGAGAGCTCCTCTCCAGCCAAGGCTGGCGTTGGCCAAAGCCCTGAATGTGTGTGTGTGTGTGTGTCAGAAAGGTTCTGTGTTACATCCTCGTGTGTCAGCTGTGGCCCTGAGATCAAGAGAAAGCTTCCATCTTCAGAACATGAGTGTGAAGCTAAGGAAGGCCCAAGAATGAGAGAGAGAGGGAGAAAAGGAAGCAGGCAGAGAGCAAATAAACACCAACCGGATGGAGCGAGCGGCCTCGGGCCCATTACTCACCCAGCTTGCCAAACAATTCCACTCCCAGGGCAGCATAGATAAAAAACAGGAGCATAAAAAGTAGGCCAAGGTTCCCTACCTACACAAGGAGAAAGCAGAACAAGGGTCAGGCAAGTCGAGGTCATGAATGAAATCACTCCATCACATTTTCAACACAAGCACAGCAGGGATGGGGGGCCAGAGGCAAATCAGATTTCCCCTGGGACCAGCAGCCTGGTCCCTCTCTGAGTTCTGCTCCAAGGGGCCCAGGGAGGTCTTTGTGTGGGGAGAGGAACAGAAATGGCCCTGGGGGAAGCAGCAGCTTCTCCATCACCCTCCACTCATCTGGAATTTGGGTCCCCCAGGGCAGTCTGTGGGGCAGGGCTGCTCTGGGACCTGGGCTCTGGGCTGGGTTTGGGGCCCTTGCCTTTCCTGGGACTCCGGGACAGCAGCGAGCTGTTCCCAAAGGTCCCACAGGCATGGAGGGCTTGCAGTGCTCCAGGGAGAGGAGAACTCCCTGAGCCTTCTCCTTTACAGGCCCTTCTCAACAAGAGCTTCCCAGATTTCAGCTTTCCTGTCCCACAGGAAGATCCTCATCCCAAACCCTGGCACCGGCAGCTCCAGGTGCTGCTGGAGGTGTTCCAAGGCTGAAGGGGGTGACAAGTGACATGAAAACAGCACAAAAGCTCTTCACACCACCAGCATCGCAGCCCTCCGTGCTGGATCTCATCCCAGCACAGAATCCAAGCCGCAGAAACCTCTCCTGGAGCAGATTTTTGATGATTCAGGCAGAGAACACGAGGGGCAGAGTGACCCGACCTGCTCCCACCTGCTCCCATTTATCTCTGCTGCCACTTTAATCTCTCTGTTTGCAGCTCCTAACTGAGACAAAGGGAGTTCTCTGCCCCACCAGCAGGATTTTATCCCTGAAAAACAAGGAGCTAGGAGGTGATCCAGGCAGCCAGGCCCAGGGATTGCTGATCTCTGAGGTGCATTTTAGTGAACTCTGAGTTTGGGAGAGTTTTCTTTGAAGTGGCACAGCCACAGATTTGTTGGTGATTTGGACTGTGCTTAATTTAATCAGAAAGTTTACCAGTGTCATATCTGTCATTATAAAATTAACACAGCTCTGGCTGATGAAAGAGGGGATTTTTTATATTAAAGAAATGGGAATAGTCCAATCACCCAGTGCAGGCTGTAATTGCTATAAAGCCTAAACTGGCTCTGCAATTTCCCTAACATTATTACAATCCTCCAGGGAATAATAAAGATAAAACAGGGATGTGGATGGCTGGGCTGGGTTATTTCATCTGCCTCTGCTGCCTCCTGGAACAGCTTTTGCTGCTCCTGTCTGCTGGACCACTGATGGTTTGGGAGCCATTAGAAACGAGCAGGCACAACACAAACACCCCCCACACACTGCTGGGGAGGCAAACGAGCAAATAATTACAGGGAATTAAAATAAAAGGGATAAACAAACTTTCCAGGTTGAGGCAACAGAGGAGGGTGTTGGATTTTGCTCTAAGCAGCCTGAATGTTTTGGTGCCTGAGAAATCAGCCTGGAAACTTATGGCATTGATGAAATTCCAAAGAATTTAGGGTAATGTGGCAGTTATTATCAGGTTATCTGTAAAAGGTGTTATCTGGATTTCCACAAAGAGGAGAGGGAAGAGGGAATGGGGAAGGGAAAGAAGGAGAAGGAGGAGGAGGAGGAGAAGGAGATGGAGAAGGAGGAGGAGGAGAAAGAAGAAGGAAAGGAAAAGGGAAAGGGAAAGGAAAAGGGAAAGGGAAAGGGAAAGGGAAAGGGAAAGGGAAAGGGAAAGGGAAAGGGAAAGGGAAAGGGAAAGGAAAAGGGAAAGGAAAAGGGAAAGGAAAAGGAAAAGGAAAAGGGAAAGAGAAAGGAAAAGGGAAAGGAAAAGGAAAAGGAAAAGGAAAAGGAAAAGGAAAAGGAAAAGGAAAAGGAAAAGGAAAAGGAAAAGGGAAAGGAAAAGCCCTCTTCAGCACATGGCCTCCACCAAGGCCTGGGCATGGAGAAGGACCCAGGCACCTTCCCAGGGATGTGCTGGGGAGCAGGAGCTGGGTCAGGGGCTGGCACAGCCTGGCTGTGTCTGTGACCCTGGTGAGTCATTCCCATCCTGGAACTCCAGCTCCCTTTGGAATCCCCTCGGGGATACCTGATCCCTGTCTCTGAGCACTCTGAGATCTGCTGAGAGCAGACAGGAGATGGTGCATGAATCATGCTGCTGCTGGAGGGAATGGCAGGGGGCAGGAGCTTTTCTCCAGAGCTGGGATCCCGCCTGAGCTGGATGCTCCACCAGGAACAGCAATCCAGCTCCAACAGGCCCTGAGGAGTGGTTCTGCTCCAGCAGAACTGAGCAGCTCAGCCCAGGCCCTGGAATCCATCCAGCTCCCCTTGACCTGGGCACAGAGAACTCCAGCTGTCCCCTCTCTCTGGCAGCCAGGGGCTGTCCATCAGGGGAGGTGTGGGAGGTGGATTTGCAGAGACTTCTCAGAGCCTGGCAGAAGGCTCACACAGGGTGCATCTGAATGCAAACCTTGACATAAGAAATGCTCTGACTTAGGAATGCCATGGAATAGGACAGACATTGCAGAGAGAGAAATGGAACTAGAAACAAGTTCCACAGGATGGCCTTTGAAAAGGGTGGCACTGGAATCCAGTGCCAAGGGGGGGCTGTGGTCTGCAGGGACAAGAGCACAGATGAAGAACATTTTGGAGATGTTCTTGGTGCCCTGGGGACCCCAGAGAAGCCACAAGAGCTGGAGATTCTGGTGAGCATCTGTGGTTCTCCTGGAGCTTCCCTTCTGGAATGCTGGCTGGCAGCATTGGCATGCTGTGGGGACACTGGCATTGTCCTCCATGCCACCCAGAGGGGCAGGGAGAGCCTCCAGGAGGATCCCAGCTGGATCTGCAAAAGCCCTGGAATAACCTCCTCAGCTCAAGGGAAGGGCTTCCCTCTGCAGGCCCCCAGCTGCCTCTGGGAGAGGCACTGAAGGAATTTGTGTCTCCTCTGCCCCTCTCTGGGTGAAGCCACTTCCTCCTGAGCCTCTTCCTGCTCTGACATCCCTTGGCATTCCCATTTTTGCTGCACTCAGCTCCCTGGGATGCCTGTCCAGAGCAATTCCTCATAAAATGAAGCTCCTGCCAAGCCTTTCCAAGGCCATGATCCCTCCCCATCTTCCTTCCAGCACTCCCCAGCCAAGGCAGCAGTCCTGGCAGTGGATAACACAGCCTGATTTATGCACCATGCCCAGGAGAAAATGGACACATCTGCCTGGAGAACAGAGGCCATCTGTGAGAATTCCAGCACTGGTGGAGAGCCAGAACCTTGGAGGGTGAAGTCACCTCAGGCTGACCTGAACAAGGTCCCCTTTCTGTGTCCTCTCAGCCCCAGGAGCCAGCAGGAGTTTTGTACGTCTGGAATTCTGTGTCACTGAGGGGTCCCTCAGGGATCTCTGCAGCACAGCCCACACCTCCCTATCTCCCCAAATCCCTCACCCCAGTGCTGGCTGCTCACACATTCCCACTCCTGCTCCCTGATCCCATCCCTGTGGCTCCCCAGGGCAGCTTGTTGGTTTTGTCCCCTGGCTGCAGTGGGACAATGCCAGAAAAGCTCTCCTGGAGCTCAAACTGAGATAAGCCCAGGAATTAGAGCACCAAGAGGAGATAAACCCCTGGACAGGAGCAAATTCAGGTCCTGCCCTTCAGGGCTCTTCACTCTTTTCTTGGCCCAGAGTCCCTGTGGGGGCAGTTCCAAGCTGCTGAGGACAGAGGGGAGTCTCTGGTACAGGGAGCTCATGTGCCATCCACGGATCAAGTGAGACCAGAGAAGGGAAAACAACCAGATCTTCTGACAGGGAGGTTCCACATCTCATTGCTGTTAGAGGGTGGGAATTGGGCTGGACTCCAGCTGTCCTCCCCACCAGGAAGAGCTGTGGCAGCTCAGCAGTGACTGCTGGGGGATTTGCTTCCACCAGGAGCATTTGAACCCAAATCTGATAGAAAAAGGGACTTTGGAAAGCTGGGAGTGGGAAAAGGACTAGAGGAAAACCATCCAAAAGGAGCCTTAGAGAGCAGCCCTTGCTTCCAAACCCAGCAGCCACCAGACTTAGGAGCAAGGAAATGATCAGTGATGGATGAGTGGTGTAATTCATTATGGAGCCTTAACGAGCAGGAGCTCAGAGAGAAGAGGAAAACACTTGAAGCAGGTCTTGAAAAGCTGCTCCACACCGAGAGATTAAAGGAGTTCACTGCTCTCCTGTTCTCCAGACTGCAGGAGATGATTTTATCTACCATTGCTCCAAAAAGGAGACGTGCTACAAGAAAAAAGCAACATTACATCCAGTGAAAAACCAAACCTTGCTAATTCAGACTAAACTAACCCAATTTTTTTAGTAAGAAGAGTGAACAGGAATGTATTCCATCAACAGGGGTGGCTGATTCCCTAACACTGGATCCTTAAAACAGGAACCAGGGATTGGCAGGACACAGAGAAGGTGGGAAGAGAATCTGAGATCATTCCCTGACCATTCTTTCTGTCTCTGTGGCCTTTCCTAATTTTTTTTCTCTTCTCAATCTCATTTTTCCCCACAGATCAGGTGAAGGAGAAGGTCTTTGACCTGGCAGGCAGAGGTCACCACTTGGAAAAGAGCAGCTCAAGCTCAGTCTGAAATCCCAAAAGAGGAGATGAATCCTGTGACAGTCCTGGATCAAAATGCTACATTCCCCCAAATTTGGGGATGATTGGTTCTCCAAGTGTTACTCAAATTGCTGAATAAAAACCAAACCCAAAGCTGATGAAAATCACCCCCCAGAAATGCAGTGACAGCTCCTTGTCATCGTCAGCCCATAAATGGGCATTCTCCACACACCAGACAAAGAATTTCCCCCCAAACCTGAATGAATAAACATTCAGTTCATTAAATTAGCTTTTTTTTTTTTTTTTTTTTGTCACTTAGAAACCACATTCTATGAGGATTTTCCAGCTGTGGTTTTAGGATGCTAATTTAATTAGGGTAGGAACTCATGCCCTGCCTTGGAAATGAAAGCTGCAGCTTTATGAAGAGTGATGGTTGTCAGAGAGCCCTTCTTAAAATTCCCTTCTCATTTTCTGAGCTTCACTGGAGACCAAAGTGGCATTTTTTTATCTGCATGAGATCTGCTTGGAATATCCCTGGGGTTTTCCCTTGACCAGAGACCCTGCTGGGAATGCAAACTGCAGGAACACCCCAAGGAACCCAAAAACCTGGCCAGGAGCCACCCTATTGTGTGTGGGGGAGACAGAAAAGAAGGAGGGAGAGAAAATATGGGCTCTGGTGACAATGCTTTGTAAGCTGAAAACCAGACACAAACCCAAGGATTTCTTGGAATGCCAGCCCAGGGGTCAGGCTGGTAAATCCCTGCTTCAGCCTCAGCCCAAATCCTTCAGGAAATCTGGATTCCAAAGGGCAAATGTTGGGATTAGAAATGTGTTCATGGCAATGATGAAGATCAGAGCAAAGGGGTCTTTGTAAGGGAAAGAAATTCCCAATTTTCCAGCTCTCCTGGTGGGCTGCTTTGCACTTAAGAACTGAGTCCCAGGGGTGGTTTTGGGTAATTCCATGTTTTCTGCTGGTTCTCACGTGGCCACTCATCCTCTGGAGGAGACTCCCACCCACGTGGGGTCTGCCCTTGGCTGCTCCTGGGATTTGGGATGGGCAGGGTTAATCTGAGTTAACTCCAACCCTGGACAATCAGAGCTCACACCAGCACCCCCACAAACGAGCAGAACACACCTTAAAAAGGATAAAACAAACCAAACCAAAACTAAAAACCCCTTGGAATTCTGATGGAGGACTGAAAGCCAGCAAAAAGCTTCTTTCCTTTTCTCAGATCCATAAAAAGGAGTCCCAGGAGGTGAACACTTGCAGGATCCTATCAATTCCCTGAGTCTGGAGGTGTTGTTGTTTCTCTTGCAGCTCGGAAAATTTGGTGATTGGTGACCCCAAATCAAGATTTTAGCCCTCAGAAACTTCTCCCCAGTTTGCCTTTCCAAGGCTGCAGCACCTCTGTCCATAATTGTGGCTGTTCCTGCCTCCCAAATAAAACTCCTGGGCTGGGAGCTCCCAGTGCTTTCTCCAAGGTCCTTCTCTGTCCCTCCTGGTGTTTCCCAAAGTTGCCAGTGAGATCTGGGCTCTGTGCAAGCTCTGCCTACAGGAATTTGCTCTCTGGGAACTCTTTTCCCATCGTTTTGCTTCTCCCATCAAACACATCCAGGATGAGCCATGCAAAACTCCACTCCCAAGGCCTGGAGGAAGCTGAGACCCTCCCCAGGTGGCTTCTGGAGGCCACCAAACCCAGAGCTGTCCCCAGGCTCCAAAGGCACTTCTGTCCCCCAGGGGAGCACCCTGGGTGTGGAGGAATGTTGGGGGCTTACCTGGGGCAGGGCTTGCACCACCGTGTCCAGCAGAGCTCTCATGCCCGTGGCCATTTTCAGCAGTTTCAGCACTGAAATGAGGAGCAAATCCTGCTCAGCAGGGCTGGGGGGAATTGCAGGGAAAATCCAGGAAGGAAATGGAGGTTCAGGTCTTGCAGGGAGGGTTTAAATCTCCCTTACTGCTGTCTGGACACATGGGGAGTTCTCTGCTGAAAAGCAGGATCTCCCTGATCCCAGCAGGGCTGAACATCCCCCTGTCAGTCCCAGGGGGAATGCATTCCCACTGCCAGAGGGTTCTGGGATTTTGGGAAGGAATTCCTCCCTGGGAGGGTGGGGAGGGGCTGAAATAGAATTCCCAGAGCAGCTGTGGCTGCCCCTGGATCCCTGGAAGTGTCCAAGGCCAGGCTGGGGTGGTGGAAGGGGTGGAATGGGATGGGCTTTAAGGTCCCTTCCAACCCAAACCATCCTGGAATTCCATAAAAATGGACAAAAACCTACAAGAACCCCAAGGTGCCCAGGCAGGAAGATGGGAGCCCCCTCACCAGTGAAGAGCATCCTCCCAAGCCCTGACTGCCATCACTTCCCACCCTGCTCTGGACCTGGACTAAAGCTCAGTGATCCCAGGCTGGAATCAGAACCCAAGCCCAGATGGAAACCCCCTGGAACCCCAAGTGCTCTCTGAGCTGCCATTCCATGTTTCCCCACTGGAAATGAACCAGCAGGGCTGGAAGGACAAACATCCCAAGGATCTCCTGGGGTGGCTGGAGGGCCCAGGGCAGGACCCACCCCTGGCTATCCTGAGCACCCTCATGATGCGGATGATGGTGGGGTTGATGGGGAGGGCAGCGTTCATCTCGATCTCCTCCAGAGTGATCCCCACAATGGACAGCAGCACTATGGCCAAGTCCAGCTGGTTCCACCTACACAGGCAGGAAGGACAAACACAATCCAAATTATACATCTTTTATCTTATTAACAGGCACCAGCAAATCCCAAATGCATCTTTGTCGGATTAAGTTAATTATCTAAAATTTGAGTTTTAATATAATGTATCTCTTATAGTTCTATTTCTCTAAAGTATTTAGTTTTTTTAATAAAACCACCCTTTAAAACTTATTTTTAATTCTATTTTTCTCTCAGCAATATCTATCTTATTCTATAATATTTCTAAATCATTATTTCTTATCTCAAAGTTTATATACAAATGTATACTATATAAACTTTCTGTTAAGTTTTTAAAATTTTCTACACATTTATTTCCCACACATCTCCTCATTCTCATCTGGGCCCGTGATTTTTAGGTGGTACAAAACCAGCTCAGAGCAGCTGGCACAGACATCCTGTGAGCCACAAAATCTGGGAAGCGACTGGGAAGTGTTTCTGACCTCTAAGCTGAGCTGCTCAGGCCTGGTGGAAAGGGAAATCCTGGGGGAAAAGATGCACCTGGAATTTGGGGGAGATTTCCTGAATTCCTCCTGCAAAGCACCGCCAGCAGCTCTCAGGATTTTCAGTTCTCACCCACTGAGAGCCAGCCCTGGGCTCTCCTTGTGCTGCATCTCCCCAGAATGTGGCTCTGAAGCTGGGTCAGTGCAGCCCTGAATCCCAAATCCACAGGGGTCCAAGATGCTCTCACCTGTCCTTAAAGAACCTCCGGAATCCAAAGGCCACCAGCTTGAGCAGTGCCTCGAACACAAAGACAATGGTGAACACGTAGTTGCAGTACTTGAGGGCTTCATCCAGGGACTGCAAAGACAGATCCCAGTTAGGCCAGCCCAGTTATCCCTTCCTAGACCCCCACGGAGGGGCTGGCAGGGAGCAGGGTGAGAGGAGCACAGAAATTTCAGGAATAAAGTCATAAAGGCTCGTGGAGCTCGCTAAATCACCCGTCAGAACTCAAATAAAGGCTTAGCCCCTGAGTCAAACAAAACCCTGCAAAGCACTGAGATTAGTTCTGCTAAAAATGTCAGGTTCAAGCTCAGTGCACAAACTGTTCAGTCTGGGCCAGACAGGAAAGAATTCCCCCCTTCCCCATCTCCTGAAGATTCCTTGGTGTGAAGTGCCCAGCCCTGGGGAGAAGAAAAGCCTTGATGGATCATTCCTTGATTCCAGCCCTGGGGACAAAGGCTTTGCTTAAAAAGCTGAGGAAAATAAATAAACCTTGGAGATGGATGAAACCTTTCCCTGTTGAAAAATGGGACATCTCCAGAGCTGGGCAAAGCGTGTCCATATTTGGTGCAGCGTTCCCGCTGTCCCCGGAGCCGCCCTCGGAAGTCAGGAATCCACAGTGTTTATACTGGGGGATGATGAGTGTTTATAATGGATTTCATTGGAGCTGGGGGCCAACAATAGCAAAGGAATCTCGTGGGGCCTTAAAATAGACAAGCTGGGGGGTGGGGGAGCAGCTCTTGGGGTGGGGAGGGATTGGGGGACACGAGGGAGGGAAGGGGGGTTTAGTTCAGTGTAGAGCAGGACTCGGAATTGCCAATAAAAAATGGGAATTGAGACCATCAAACCGGACAAAAATGGAAATAAATGCGACAGAGGAGGCTGCAGGAAACCCCAGGGCACAGGAAAGCTCTTTTTGTCCCCTCTGTGTGATGCCTGGCTTTGCTGACCCCACACACAGTGAGGTCACCAGGGCATGGCCATGCCCTGGTTTTTGGGAACGGGAGCTGGAAGTTCCTTAGGTGTTGGCAACAATCCTTATTTTTGTACCAGTACCTAAAATAAAATGGCAGCTTAAAAAACACAGGACAATTTCCTGTTCCATCCAAAGCCCGAGCCTGACTTCTGCCATCGCTTGTGACCGTTTGCGTTTGGATTTACAACTCTGTGTTAAGTGAACGTAAACCAAGAGTAAATAAAACCTAACCTGGATAAACAGCATTTCCATGGAATTACCCTGGTGTAAAACACACACACACGCTGCCCTCTGGCTCAGCATCCAGGAGGCATTTGCAGGTTACCATGGAATGCTGGAAAAGTAAATGCTGAGCCAGAGCTTCATAAGTGATAACGAAATGGAAAATTTATGGATGGAAAATGTATAAATTGATATAAATTTATCTATAAGCCCCTATGATTTCTGTCAAAGGCGTTCTGAGGGGAGAATGATTTTATAATACAATAAAAAAGTGAGGATTGCACTTTTAAATTTGGCTTATTCAGAATTCATTGAGGAAAAGAAACGCTCTGCATGCTGTAAGTCCGAGTTTCTATCTGTTAATGGAATGTTCTAAAACTCTGGACTGTTTTCCAGTGTGAGGCTCAGTCAGGTTTGGGATCAGGGCAGGAAATATTTAGATTGGTCTTTTCCTGGTGAAAGCTGAATTCACTCTCCATTAGCTGGGGTTTTACCCAAGGCAGGGAGATGGAGGTTTTGCCTGAGGCAGTGACTCCCAAATGGCAGAGCTGGACCAGAATGCTGAGGCTCCCCAAAAACTGGGGATCCTTCTTGGGACTGCCTAAAACCAGAGGCTGGACAAAACTGGGGGATAAAAAGTGTTTCTGCTGATTGAAGGGCCTTCAGGTACATTTAGGGCGGACAAAGGCTGCACCCAAAATTGGACCACGGGTCAGGGGTTTTCACACTTTTATAAGTTTGGGCCATTTGCATATTGGGGGTTAATCTGCCAATTACAGCTTCAGGTAATCAAGTAATTTTCCTCAAGTTTGCTGCCCCCAACTCACTTTTGTTGACATTTCTGGGGCCTGAGCCAGTGAGGTGTCCTTGATTGCCAGGCCTGGAGAGGAATGGTTGTGTGTGCCCAAAATGGGAGAGCAGCAGCTCCCACTGCACATGGAGCTTAGAGTTACACACTAAAGAACTGCAAATTACATTACAAATACATGAAAAACATAAAATCCAAACCCATAACACCACAGGGAGTGTCCCCATGGCCCGTTTCCTCCCGGGGCAGCCCTGCTGGGGCAGCTCCTACCTTGGGCTGGTTGTAGTGCTACACTAGAGTTACACACTAAAGAACTGCAAATTACATTACAAATACATGAAAAACATAAAATCCAAACCCATAACACCACAGGGAGTGTCCCCATGGCCCATTTCCTCCCAGGGCAGCCCTGCTGGGGCAGCTCCTACCTTGGGCTGGTTGTAGTGCTACACTAGAGTTACACACTAAGGAACTGCAAATTACATTACAAATACATGAAAAACATAAAATCCAAACCCATAACACCACAGGGAGTGTCCCCATGGTCCGTTTCCTCCCGGGGCAGCCCTGCTGGGGCAGCTCCTACCTTGGGCTGGTTGTAGTGCTCCATGGACATGGTGATGACGTTGACGCCGATGATGAAGGTGATGAAGAGGTCGAGGTAGTGGCTGGTGCACAGGCTGTGGATGGACCTCCTGGCCGGCGAGTAGTCGGCGTAGTAGGGCCTGCGCTGGGCTTCTGTGGGGACACGGGGACAGCCCTGAGCCACCAGCACGGGGCCGGGGCGTCACCTCCCAGCTGGACATGGGGTGGAGAGCAAAGGTGGGAAGGGGCTGAGTGATCCCTGTGGGATCCCTGAGTGATCCCTGAGGGATCCTTGAATGATTCCCGTGTTATCCCTGAGTGATCCCTGAGAGATCCCTGTGTGATCCCTGAATGATTCCTGAGTGATCCCTGTGGGATCTCTGTGTGATCCCTGTGGGATCCTTGAATGGTTCCTGTGTTATCCCTGAGTGATCCCTGAGTGATCCCTGAGAGATCCCTGTGTGATCCCTGAATGATTCCTGAGTGATCCCTGTGGGATCTCTGTGTGATCCCTGTGGGATCCTTGAATGGTTCCTGTGTTATCCCTGAGTGATCCCTGAGTGATCCCTGTGTGATCTCTGAATGATTCCTGTGTGATCCCTGAATGATTCCTGAGTGATCCCTGTGGGATCTCTGTGTGATCCCTGTGGGATCCTTGAATGGTTCCTGTGTTATCCCTGAGTGATCCCTGAGTGATCCCTGTGTGATCTCTGAAGGATTCCTGTGTGATCCCTGAATGATTCCTGAGTGATCCCTGTGGGATCCTTGAATGGTTCCTGTGTTATCTCTGAGTGATCCCTGAGTGATCTCTGAATGATCCCTGTGTGATCCCTGAATGATCCCTGAATGATTCCTGAGTGATCCCTGTGGGATCTCTGTGTGATCCCTGTGGGATCCTTGAATGGTTCCTGTGTGGTCCCTGAGTGATCCCTGTGTGATCTCTGAATGATTCCTGAGTGATTCCTGAGTGATCCCTGTGGGATCTCTGAGTGATCCCTGTATGATCCCTGAATGATTCCTGAGTGATTCCTGAGTGATCCCTGTGGGATCTCTGTGTGCTCCCAGACTGATCCCTGAGTGATTCCTGTGTGATCCTTCAGTGATCCCTGTGTAATTCCTGTGTGGTCCCTGAGTAATCCCTGTGTAATTCCTGAGTGATTCCTGTGATCCCTGAGTAATTCTGAGTGATCCCTGAGCCATCCCAGTGTGATCCCTGATTGATTTGTGTGTAATTCCTGCGATTCCTGAATGATTCCTGATTGATCCCCGATTGATCCCTGATTGATTCCTGAGTGATCCCTGTGTGATCTGCCTCCCACCCCAGCCCGGGCGGGGTTTTTGGGATCAGCAGGCTCTGCTGCCAGCCAGGTCCTTCCCGGGGTGCCCCTGTCCCCTCCTGGCGTGGGCAGCAGGAGGAGCAGGACGGACACAGGACCCCAGCCAGGGAAAAGCTCCAAACGCAGCAGAGCTGCAGCTGCAGGCGAGGGCAGAGCTGGGGCAGCACTCATCTCTCCCAGCCCTGCAGCTGCCAGCAGTGTCCCTGGTGGGAGGAGAACGTGCCCCGAGCTCCAGAGGGTTTTGGGGGCCTTTGGAAGGCCTAAGGAAAAGCAGCAGGGCATTCCTGAGGGATGGGAGCACTCAGGACACAGCCACAGAGCACTCGGCTCTGCCAGGACAGCCAGCACAGGCTCCTCTGGAAAAAGAAATACAAATTTCCTTTTATAAAATAGATAATTAAACAATATATCTGGGGCTCAGGGCACGGCTGCACCTAAAACCATTCACATGAGTTTTATATCTCTGCCTCTGGCTGGGATTCCTCCTTTTTTTCCTCTTCAAATGTGGAAACTTCTGCCTGTGACCAAAGTGCTGGGAGTGTTCCAAGGAGAGTGTTTGGACCCCAGGAGTGCATTTACTGCCTGTGCCTCTCTGCACTGAGAGTGTGACCACGGGGATGCCTGTGGCACTCAAATTCCTTTCAAAGTGAGCAATGTAAATATTCTGAGTTTACACAAGGCCAAGGCAGCATTACTGTGGATTTCACAAGTGGAAGAGACACTGAGGTCACACCAAGTCAGAGCAGGATTGTTCCTCACAGAGAGGGGATTTTGCAAATATTTCAGCAAATTCAGCTTTTAATGCATGAAGAGCTCAGAAAAAGTTACTTCACCTTGACAGTAGGGAGGAAAAAACCAGTTCAGAAGCACTCAGTGCCCTCCTGAAATCCATCTCCCACTCCTCTCATCCTGCTAATACCTTTCAGATGGAAGGACTCTTGAAATGTGGGAGTTTTATTGGTTTTTTTTTTTTTGGTACAACTGATGCCAGATCAGAATCCAAACCCTTAAAATTAATTGGATAAAGGGAAACAGAATCTGCAGCTCTCTTTCAACTACATTTTTTTTTTCCTGGTAGTTAAAAGTACAGTGGAGGCATTTGAAAAACATTTCCTTCTGACCAGGGTCACCAAGGCTTTTTTTTTGCTCTGCTGAGGGGTGTGGAAAAACAAGATGAAAGCAACCAGAGTTGTTTTTGAATACATTTTTTTTTCCTGTTGCTTTCATGTGCCTTAATCCTACAAGTCATCTTGGACTGCTGGGGCTGTCTGTGCTACTGAGCTCAGCCTGCCTGAAAAATAATAATAAAAACATTGCAGTATAATATTTATTTCAGCCTGCACAATGTGCTTTCATGTGTTTTCAGGATTACAACATCCCTGTCCTTTTTTAAAAATTATTTTTAGGGAAATGTCTTCTTGGGAGTGCAGATAACTCCTTGGGAGGTCTGAGAATACTTTTAACAGTTAAATGTTATATCAAGGGACAATTTATTAATGGTGAATGGCTGATTAATGGATTCCAGGAGATGAGCAGGGATGGGCTGGCAGCACATAAGGAAAAGAGGTTGCAGGTGGTTTTAACCACCCCTCACCTGCCCAAATGCCTGATTTATTCACTGTTCAGCAAAAGATCAGGTGTTGATTCTGTTTTATCCACTCATTACAAAAGGAGTCTCACAAGGAGACATTTTCCACTGTCAGGCACTGAGCTGAAAACCTCCTGAATTCCCTGGCAGCATCAGAGCTCCTTCTGCCCATGGGCAGGAGAGGAAAAAAACCAAGGAGGAAGCAGCAGAGCCAGAGGTGGCTCTGTCCTCCAGCACAGAGGGGTCCCACAGGTCTCTCTCAGCCCTGCCCAAATTCCTGCTGGGAAAACTTAGGACAGGCTTAACCCGAGGGAGCTGCAGGTGAAGCCTGGCTCCTTTGGGATGCACACAGCCCACAGGCAGAGCAGGGGACAGGGAAGGAACTCCAGCAGGGGGGAAACATCCAAGGAGAGCTGGCATGGAGGTGACAGAGGTGACAACAACCACATGCAGCAGGGCCATGCTCGGGGGGACCCCATGCAACATCCACTCCAGGAGATGCTGCCCGTGCCAGGCTGGCAGAGGGAGCTGGGATGTGCCTGGAGAGGGCAGGGATGTGCCCAGGGATGTGCCTGGAGAGGGCAGGGATGTGCCCAGGGATGTGCCTGGAGAGGGCAGGGATGTGCCCAGGGATGTGCCCAGGGATGTGCCCAGGGAGAGCAGTAATGTGCCTGGAGGGAGCTGGGATGAACCCAGGAATGTGCCCAAGGAGCCAGGATGTGCCTGGAGGGAGCAGGAATGTGCCCAGGGACGTGCCCAGGGATGTGCCCAGGGACGTGCCCCAGCAGCCAGGGCAGGCTCAGTGAGCCCAGGAAGGCTGAGGGGCTGCAGCAGGGTGGGAGCAGAGGAGAGCAGCCCCCCACAGCTCTGGCAGGACAGGCAGAGCTCCAGGGCTCCACAGCTCTGGGCATTCCCAAGCCCTTCAGGAAGTTTTACCTCAGTTGGCAGCACAGCAAAGAGCTCTGGGCTCCTCCCAGTTCACAGTTTTAACTCTTAGAGGGGATTTTAAGCCCCCAGATCGTGCTGAGGGTTCACTGCACACCCCCACTGCTGCTGGCACAGGAGGACTCTGCTCCACGGGATGTGGGCACAGCCACCAGGGGACCCCAGCAGGGAAAACACAGCCTGTGCCTTGGGCTCGCTGGGAGGATGGGGCTTGGGATGAGACTCCCACCAGCCAGCTGGCAGATTTCTGTCATCATGGAATGGTTTGGGGTGGGAGGGACCTCAAAGCCCATCCAGTGCCACCCCTGCCATGGCAGGGACACCTTCCACTGTCCCAGGCTGCTCCAAGCCCCATCCTGCCTGGGCACCTTGGGGTTCTTGTAGGTTTTTGTCCATTTTCATGGAATTCCAGGATGGTTTGGGTTGGAAGGGACCTTATAGCCCATCCCATTCCACCCCTTCCACCATCCCAGCCTGCCCTTGGACACTTCCAGGGATCCAGGGGCAGCCCCAGCTTCTCTGGGAATTCCATCCCAGCCTTTTCCACCCTCCCAGGGAGGAATTCATCCCCAGTACCCCAGAACCCTCTGGAAGTGGGAATGCATTCCCATTGCCCTGGCACTGTGTGCTCTGTAAATGCTCTCTCTCCATCAGACACAGACAAGTTTCCCTTCAGCTGCTGGTTTGAACTGGTGGAAGTGCAGGAGGGGAAAAAAAGCAACCATCAAACAGATGAAAAAAGGAAAATCCCAGCCTTTCCTCCATCCCCCTGCTTTTAGATGCTGGCTAATACTTGAATCTCACCTCTCTGCAGAGTATTTCCACTTTGCTTGTGGTTCTGCTGACATGGAAATTAATGAAGCCCCGTCCTCCCCTGGCTTAAAAGCATTTTTAGTTGGCATTACAATTCCCAGCTCCAGCTCCTCCATTACAATGCTCTGCACGAAACATTAGAAAGCCCTAATGGGGTTATTCATGCCTGGAACAGAGCAGCTCTGTACCTGCAGCTGCCTGGAAAAAACAGCAGCAGGGTTGGAGAATTCCCTGCTTGGAAACTCTGAACCCTCAGGGATACAGCACCCAAAACTGTAGCTCCAGCTCAAGGGGTTCTGCTGGATGTGGCACTGAGAGGGTGTTTAAATTCAAACATCACCACGTGCCACCCTCTAGAGAAAGGTTTGCAGTCCCTGCTTTGAAAGGCACCTCTGCTGGGGCTTAAAATTTCCCCCATCCTTCCACAACTCCCAGCTCTGGTGGGAAAAGCCTCAGAGGAGCAGATTAGTGGCCACTCTCCTCTCACAGACCCGAAATCAGGAAAAAGTATTTCTGAATTCTCAGTTTTTGGGGTCATCCTGAAGGGACACCACTGAAAGGCAGCCTGCTCCCAGCTAGAGCTGGGATTTCCAGCTTTCCCAGCTTTCCCTGCTCTGCTTTCAGCCCCCAGTGTCACCCAGACCCTCCTGCAGCCCCTGAGGCCAGGGCTGAGCTGACAGGCAGATCCAGGAGGGCTGGGATGGATCCCACAGGCAGATCCAGGAGGGCTGGGACGGATCCCACAGGCAGATCCAGGAGGGCTGGGATGGATCCCACAGGCAGATCCAGGAGGGCTGGGATGGATCCCACAGGCAGATCCAGGAGGGCTGGGATGGATCCCACAGGCAGATCCAGGAGGGCTGGGATGGATCCCACAGGCAGATCCAGGAGGGCTGGGATGGATCCCACAGGCAGATCCAGGAGGGCTGGGATGGATCCCTCAGGCAGATCCAGGAGGGCTGGGATGGATCCCACAGGCAGATCCAGGAGGGCTGGCTTTGGATCCCACAGGCAGAGCAGACCAAGCTGCTCCACGTGTTTTTAATGCAAACCTTCAGCCTGGGGAGGCTGCTCTGGGTCTGTGTCTTCTGAGAAGCTCATTAAAAGGCTGAGAGCAGCAGGGTTGTTAAATTACCCTTGGATGGAATGGATGGAGCAGGGACAGCGTCAGGAAAAATATTCTGGTTTATCTTGATTTTTTTTTTTTTTTTCCCTTCACATAAAAAAGTTCACTGAGCAGTTCTGCCTTTAAAACCACATCAAATGCATTTCTCAGTGTGCTCACCCCCTGCCCTCTGCTCTCCTTGAGCAGAGTGAACCTGCTGCCAATCCCTGCAGCAAAGTGGCCCTCAGATGGGAAAGAAGAAATGATTTGGAAAGATCTGAGGTGGTGACAGCACAGAATTGGGCTCAGAGGAACCATTCTGCTGAAAAATCACCCCAAAGCAGGTGATGACTCCCCATCCCACCTGAGAAGGAGCAGGGTCCTGCTGCAGGGCTGAGTCCTCCGTGGAGCAATCCCTCTGCTGAGCTCCAGATCCTGGATCCAGCCTGGGATTGGTGCCTAGGATCACTCAGCTGAGGTTTAACCCATTCCAGGGCTGTGTTCTCCATGAAACATTCCCTCTGCTGTGTTCCCAGACAGCAAATCCTGGATCCAGCCTGGGATTGGTGCCTAGGACCACTCAGCTGAGGTTTAACCCATTCCAGGGCTGTGTTCTCCATGAAACATTCCCTCTGCTGTGTTCCCAGACAGCAAATCCTGGATCCAGCCTGGGATTGGCACCCAGGATCACCCAGCTGAGGTTTATCCCATTCCAGGGCTGTGTCCCAGGAACAATCCCTGTGCCAGACACCAAATCCTGGATCCAGCCTGGGATTGGCACCCAGGATCACCCAGCTGAGGTTTATCCCATTCCAGGGCTGTGTCCCAGGAACAATCCCTGTGCCAGACACCAAATCCTGGATCCAGCCTGGGACTGGCACCCAGGATCACCCAGCTGAGGTTTATCCCATTCCAGGGCTGTGTCCCAGGAACAATCCCTGTGCCAGACACCAAATCCTGGATCCAGCCTGGGACTGGCACCCAGATCACCCAGCTGAGGTTTATCCTATTCCCAGAGTTGTATTTTCCACAGAACAATCCCTGTGCCAGACACCAAATCCTGGATCCAGCCCGGGACTGGCACCCAGGATCACCCAGCTGAGGTTTATCCCATTCCAGGGCTGTGTCCCAGGAACAATCCCTGTGCCAGACACCAAATCCTGGATCCAGCCCGGGACTGGCACCCAGGATCACCCAGCTGAGGTTTATCCCACTCCCAGCCTGCCACAGCTCCGTGGTGCATTTTTGTGTGTGCAGGAAGGGACAGATCCCCCAGCCCTCCATCCCCAGGGACATCACAGACAGGGGACAGGACACACAGACAAGGTGCCAGGCAGACAGCAAGCCCAGAGGGTGCATTTGTGGCCTAGGCTGGATTTTCCTCCTGTCAAAACACAAATTCTTCCTCCTCTCCTGCTCTGCCCAGCGCTGGGAATGCTGACTGAGGTAAAAGCAGGGATCTCTGCCAGCCTTCCTACATTGCTCCCTCCTCTCCCTCGGGTGACCAGGCTGCTCCACAGGGGTGACACAGAGTGCTGGGACACATGGAAGGAGTGGAAGGGACACAGGGAAGCAGAGGAAGCTGCCAGCTGCTGCCACCATGCAGATCCCAGAGCTCCACGAGCACACACACGCTGCTCACAGGCACAGCTCACATCTTTCTGAGTCTGCCACGGGTTTTTTATCAAATCCATTAGTCACCTAAATCACCCAGGAGGTTCAAACCCCTCCCAACCGAAACAAAAATACATCCCTTGAAATGGAAACAGCAATTTCCCAAAAGTGCAGCAGATATTTGGGTTCACCTCGTTAACAGCTCCACTTTGGATGCCAAGCTGTCCTTGCAGGTAGAGCCAGACATTTTCAGGGAACCTTCTGGAAGCCCAGCACATGGCCAAATGTTTCACTTCTCAGCTGCTCTATTGACTTGATCCCCTTCCAGAAATCTGTCCTCCTCCCTGTGTGCTCTCCATGAAATGTTACAAGCCTCATCTGTGCCATGGCTGGGCTGAAATAGCTCCTTGGAGGTGGTGGATAAAGAGGGACAATGTCACAGTGTCCATCACTTTGACAGGGACTGGCTCTTTCTGTGTCTGAGCTGTGGAGTCACAGCCAGGCTTTAATAAGATTTATTTCCTAATCAGAGCTGAGCTGTGCCTCCATACCTGTGCCCCTGTTCTCTCAAAGGATGCTTAAAATTGCCTTTTTTTTTTAAATGTCATATAAACTTTGAGTTTATCTGAATGTCTTTTAGGTCAGGACACTGGGGTAGAAGCTGCACAAGGAGGACCCCTGGGACCCTAAAACTGATTCTCCTCCCTGTGCTGGAAATGCTGCCTTCAGTATTTCCACCCTCACACTCCCAAAGCTAAATGGGAAACGGGGAAGGAAATTGCATTTGAACTCTTGGAAATCTCTGGAGAGACTCAGTGTCTGAGCTGGATTTCATTTTGAGCCAGGCACTGAGCTCACAACTGGCTAAAATCAAAAGGGCTTGGCCCTCCCTGTGGTGTCACTAAGGTCCTGTGGGGACAGCAGTGCCACCATGAGTGCTGAGGTGTCCCCTGGCTCTACCAAGGGGCCCCAGGGGAGCAGGAGGGGGGCTCTGAGGGACACAGCTCCTGCCCCAGGCCTGGAGGGAGGCAGGGAATGGGATGGGCTTTCTCCCAGCACAGCCTGTGCCGTGTCCTTGGAGCTGGGCTGCTTTTCCAGCTGGGAATGGGAAATCCATGGCTTGATGTGTGGGACACAAGCAATTTGTCACAATGTTTGGTCCTTCCAGGAGATGACATGGCCAGGCAGAGTCACAGCACTGCTGCAAGCAAACAGGGCCAGGAAAGCTCAGCCTTACCTCTGACTAAGCTCAGCTTTGATCCCAGTGGCCAAGCCAGGTTTGCTCACTCCTCAAAAATGCCTGGCAGGCTCTCCCTGCTCACTGGAACTTCTGGGAAAGCTGGGGCTGCTTTCCTGGCAGATTTCCTGGGAATACCCTCGCAGGTGCAGCCTGCCTGGGGGAGGTGGGAATGGGCAGCTTTGGGGCAGGAGAGGAGCACAGGCTCAGGTTTTGGGGTTTGATGGTCCCCATGAGATCCACTGAGGAGGAAATCTTGGCTAAAGGCCTTGTTTGGCTAATGGCCCTGCCCCTGGCCAGTGTTCCAAGGACAAAATGAGTCCCAGGACTGAGTCCCAGCCTGGAATGGGACGAGCATCTCCTGTCATGGACACGTTCCCAAGAGGATTCTCCCTGCAGCCCCACCCTGGGGCTCCCTGCTGTCCCCAGGCTCTGTCCATGCCCCCATGCAGTGTCTGTGGCATGCGGGGCCATGCTCCAGGACTCCCAAACAGCATCAGCACTGCTTCAGCAGAGGAAAGAATCCCCAAATGAAAGAATCCCCACCACCATCCTCAGATGCAGACGGCGCGTTAAGGCACGGGGGAGCCTCAGAGAGGCCTCCAGGCACAGGGGGAGAATCAGCTCACCCCCGTGTCCCTCGGTGCTTGGGACAGCATGGCCTTGCAGGGAGGACTCTGCTGGAGGAGCATTTTCCCCCCAGCCAGGTGAGAAGGTGACCTCTCCCACCAGGACACTCCCAAGGTGTCACCAGCCCGAGCCTTAAGGCACCGCCACAGCGGTAACGAAGCAACGCAACCTCGTGAACCCCAACAACAACAAAAACCCCCAAACTAAAAGGAAATCTCGCTTTGGGAGCAGGCAGGGCTCAGAAAGATTTTGGTTTGTAAGGCACTCTACCGACCAGACAGGTACATCTCCTTACTCCTGCGCTTTTTCTCCAGGCGCCGCAGCCGCTTCTCCTCCCGGCGCCGCGCCTCCTCCGCCTCCTGGTGCTGCCGGCACTTGTGGAAGTTCTCCACCACCACCCCCACGAACATGTTGAGCACGAAGAAGCTGACGATGAGCAGGAAGGAGATGAAGTAGAGCAGCATCCAAGGGTTGTGGTTCTGGATGGGCTGGGAGGGGAGGGAAAAACGAGGGAGAAGCGGCACAGAGCGGGTGGGTTGAGTCAGTTTTTTTGGAGCAGCAAGTTGTGTGGGGAGGAGGGGAGGATTGGGAGGAGGATTTTCCCCAAGTATTTTCCTCTCATTCACCTTCTCACTGACTAAAATTTTGCTGTTTGGTGCAAAACCCACCCAAAACTGCCTCACGGGATTTGATTATTTCGGTATTTATTGCCCACAGCTTCAGCTAAATCTCGGTGGATGAGCAGCATCCCACCAGCAAGACTGTTTCAGCTAAAGATAGGCTCCAGATTTTTAATTTTTTCAGAAGTGGGCTCCTGCTTAATGTTTCTCAGTTGTTACCAGATCTTCAGAAGTGGGGGAAATGAAGTCCAAAGTGTTACTGTGGCTCTGGGTGGGTCCTACTCATGCCAGACTCGACTTCCCATGGAAAATGCCACGAAACTCTCAAACTGAATGCCTTTCCCACAACATTCCTGGTGGTTTCCCATCCTCAAGCACCCTCATTCTAATTCATTCTACATCCCCTGATGCAGGACACGCCGGAGCTTGTCCTACATGGGAAGCAGCCATGGGAAAGCAACTCCAAAAAATGGAAAACTGGCAGCTCAGTGAGCAAAAGGAACCTCGAGGAGGTTCTACAGCTCTGCTGCTTCCTGGGATTTCAAGAACCCTGGAGTGCCCAGGCCTGAGGCTGGAGAGAGGAGCACAGGTGGGCTCTGCAGGACATGTACCTGTTGGTCAATGCCCACGGCATCCAGCCCGTCGTACATGATGTTCACCCAGCCGTCCTTGGAGGAGAGGACAAACAGGGACATCAGGGCCTGCAAAACGGACAGAAGGGGTTGGTCCTGCCTTTCAGTCCCCAGAGAAGGAGCTCCCAACTCCCCCTATGGCCTGGCCTGCTTTCAGCCATGTAAAGCACTTCATTTTCTTCATTTGCAAACAGAACAGGGAAGGAATCTGCAGAATAAAAGGGGCAGTTGAGGGATGGCATCCCAAAGCAGTGGCTTTAGGACAGTTCTCCTAAAACCAAGGAATTGTACGACCATAGCAAGAGATCAAGGGTTGATCTGATCCATATTTACACATTTAGGGTAAAAGACAGAGATTTCCAGATACAGTCATAGAATGACCAAGGATGGAAAAGCCCTCAAAGATCACCGAGTGCAAATATGACCCCACTGACAGATGACTGCAACATCAATTTTGGAAACGTCCTATGATGGAGGCTCCACGCCCTCCTGAAGCCACACATTTCAAGTGCCCATCCATGAAAAGCTGGCACAGAAATCCCCTGCAGGGAGGACTTTACCTGCCCCAAGTTGTCAAAGTTGTACTTCCTCCGGACCCATTTGTAGTGAGCGTTGGTGCAGTCAGCCTTTGTGGTGATGTTTTTGACATCAGGGCCATCACAGTAGTAGAACTTGCCTTTAAAAAGCTGCATTTGAGAACACAAATTAAAAAAAAAAAAAAAGGCAAAAAATAAGCAGCTTTGCAAAGTCTGTTCTGTGATTTATCTTTCATTCCTGCAGCAGAGTTCATCAGGGAGGTCTGTCTGTTCTCCTAATCCTGAGATCCTTGCTGGGAGCAGCTGCCAACCCCACCCTGGATCATTTCTCCTAAAGCCTGGCTCTTCTTCCCAAACTGAAATCTTCCTTTGGAGGCATTTCAGCTCATTATTTCCACCTCAACCCCAGCTTGTGAGAAAAGCAGCTTCTCTTGTGCAGCAGTCACTTACAGGGGAGGGAAACGCTTTACCTGGACCCCTAAAATCCCAAAGATGATGAAGAAAGCACAGCAGATGAGAACAATATTCCCAATAGGCCTCAAGGAAGAGATCAAGGTTTCCACCACCAGCTTCAGACCTGGGGCTCTGCTGATGACTCTGGAAAAAAAACCACAAGGCAATGAAACTTTTAATTTTTATGTATGTCCTGTTATCACCCAGCTGCTTCTCTGCTCCCTGGGGCTGACCCAACCCTCCTCTTCCTGCAGGCAGGGAGTTCTTCAGACAACCAGAACATTCCCAATCCCATCAGATGGAATTCAAACAGTGACAGCTGGGCAGAGTGAGGAGGGGAGACTCCCTGTGGGCAGCGCATCACAGAGCTCCCACTGTGGGAGGTTTGCACCTCACTCCAGGAGCCTGATCCCTCCAAGGGCTCTGATCCCAGCCCAGGGACACAGGCAGGACCCTCTTTCCTCTCCCAACACGTGAACATCTTCCCAGTGGGCCTGGAGAGCACGTCTGGTGCTCCTCCTGCAGTAGTGGCCATGACAACTTTCCAAACAGAGTAATTCCAATTTGTTTCCTAATTAGTTCCTGAGCTGGCTCTTAGCTAACAGGAGCCTGTGATCAGCAGCTCCACAGCCAGAGGGTCAGTCCTGCTGGGAAGCAGATTCCTGGTGTGCTCTGGGGCAGGTTTGGGGAGCTGGGAGGAGCAGGGGTGTTGCTTTCCTGGAGGAGAGCCTGGGGCATGCCCTGCCCTGCCCTGGGGATGTGGCAGTGGAACCAGCCCAAGCCAAGCTTTCCTGGGAAGGGCCAGGTGGGAGTTTTGCCTGAAAAACATCACAGTTGTTTTTAGGATGGGCTTGTGGAGGGTGAGTCCTTGCAGGGAGCAGCAGCTCACACGGCCAGTGATGCCTTATGCCTGCCAAGCCCAGAGAAAAGCCTTTTGTGCTGCAGCATTTCCACAGGGTCTTGTTTGAGAGGAATCATGTGGAGACTGAACTGCACCTCCAAAGTGTTAGGAGTGGTCCCTGGAGCCATCCTGTGCTCAGTGAGGCTGTGGTGAGAGGTGATGAATTCCTTTCTATTCATAGGATCTGGCCTAGTTATTCTCAAAAACCCATTCCCTCTTTCCCCCTCCCCTTTCCTCATGAACTGCCCGTGCCCTGAATCCTGTTCCCACTCCTGTGGGTCACACATGGTGACTTGTCCAGGGTGTCCAGCACTGCCAGGGGATACTGGTGCCACCAGCACAACAGCAAGGAGCCAGAAACACTGATTTCCTGGTCACTAAGGTGGCACAGAACACAAAGAGCTGTTGTTCTTGTGGTCTAAAAGATTCCCTCTTCCTATCACTCTCACCAGCACAGCTTTGTCCCAGAAAGTTTCCAGGTTTTTGCAGGTGACTGTCTCATTTCCCTGAAATTTCAGAAAAAAAAGGGTTCCTGTTTCTTGCCAAGCAGGAGGAAACCAGAACAGGAGCTGATCCAAATCCCCCCCAAGCATTATCCCTCTTTATTAATCATAACCAAAATACAGATTATCTGGACTCCTGTTCTCAAACACTGGAAGCTCTGCCCTCCTGAGCCTGGCTGAGGGAGGAGCTGCTTTGCAGGGATGTTTGGCAGGGTCAGAGGAGCAGGGAAGGATGCTGGAGCTTATCAAATCCTCATCAGCACCTGTTCAACTGCAAATCCCTCTTTGCTGGGGAATGCCTGTGAGGTTGTGCAGTTGAAGGAGGATTTGGGAAGGGCTGATAAAACTGCAGTGTGGAGGAGGCTCTGACTGCCCTCACTCTGGATTCTGACAGCACCTCTCACTCCAAACTCCAGCCAGGCGTGTCCGAGCTGGAGAAGATGAACCTGAACTCATTTCACTGCTTTCAAACAATTTCTCACTGAGTTTAGAGATCCCCAAAGATGTTTCTACCCGTGTTGTATTTCAGTTTTTCAAGGTATTAAGCAAGACCTTGTGCATTTCCCAAACTGATTTATCAGCCCCTACCGGAGAGGTCTCAGGGTCCGCAGAAGCCTCAGCACACGAAGGACTCCCAGGATTTTGGCTCCTCCTGCTGATGCCATGGACACAATGATGTCAATGATGGACACAAAGACCAGCACTCCATCCAGGACGTTCCAGCTGCTCTGCAGGTACGTGTTCTCCCCAGAGAAAAAGCCAAGAGCTACCACCTGCAGCCAGGAGAAGGGAGACGTTGAAATCTCCGCCCAGATCTGTAACTCTGGCACGGTCTGGTCTCTGCCAGAATTTGCTCTGGGCCATGGGATGAAGCTCTAATTACCTTAACCATCATTTCAACCACGAAGATGGCAGTGAAGATGTAATTAGAGACACTGAGGAATATCCTTTCCTGGAAAACACAGAACAACAAAGAGACGCGAGTCAGAAACCCAACATTTATCTTGCAGGGTCTGGTCCTGAGGAGATGAAGATCTGGATGGGGGATGGAGGAAGGAAATGCCTCTCACCGTGCTCAGGGGGTCAATGTCTGGTCTCTCCAGAGCTATGGTGATGCAGTTGAGGAAGATGAAGACCAGCACCACGTGGTCAAACATTTTGTGGGCGATGACCTTCTGGCACGTCACGCGGAACCTGGAGAGAGGCGGGAAAAACAGATCCTTCAGAAGTTTGGGTCAGGAGCAGGCTCCTCCCCAAAACCCTCCTGCTGATGTGCCACCAGCACCCGCCCAGCTGGTGAGGCAGCATCTCCACAGGCTTCAGCCATGTCATTAATTATTGATTATTACTAATGCTGGCTAAACCACTGACAGCAACGGGGTGAACCACACAGTTCTGCCCACACCGAACTGAAAACTCCACCTCAAAATCAGGAACTGGATTTCTAAAACTCCGAAGGATTTTTCCCAAGGGGACACTGGCTAGGAAGGCAATATTGCATTACCTCAAACCCCTGCTGGGCTGGAATTTCACTGGAATTTCTTACCTGTTCTGTGGGGAGAACAAGTAGAGGGACCAGTTCTCGTGAGTCTTGCACCACTGGGGTTTGTAGGGCTCCAGGGCTTTGCGGATCCGGTAGCAATAACTCTGGATAAAAAAGAAGGAACACCTTTTCTTCCTCTTTTATTTCCTGCCTCTTCAACTTTCACCGTGGTTTTGTGGAAGGAGGGGGCAGTTAATGGTTTTTTATTGTGTCTGTAGGTGGTCACAGCTTTTGGGACAGAGCTGTGGTGGCCATTATCACATTTGTCCAAGAAAACAAGGAGGAAAGGGGTGGAAAAAGGGAAGAGACGGACAGGGTAAAGCAAGACTTCTGGGAAGGGGTCATTTTGGAGACACAGAGTTGTGCCAAACACAAAAAGGCCTCAAGCAACCAAAAAGGGAAGTGGAAAACATCTCTTTTTAGGCTTTCATGACAGCAAACAGCTCCTGTGAGTAAAGCCATTCACCTGTTGTGTCTGCAGCTCATTTTGGAGGGTGGCAATCCCAACTGGCCCAAAAATGAGGCATTTTTGGGAAAAAAAGGAAGTTTTACCTCATGGGATTGTCACGGGCCTGTGGCATTCAAATTCTCTGAAAAAATTCCTTCACCCAGGATTTTTCTCCTGGGAAGCTGAGAAGCCTCAGAGAAAAGGAAAACAATTCTTATCTCATTTGCCTCTCCCGTGTTTTGCTGCTTTGGAATGTGTTAGGAGATTGTTCCATTGGATTCTGGTGTGAGTTTTTTTGACTCATTGGCCAATCAGGGCCAAGCTGTGTGGAGACTCTGGAAAGAGTCACGAGTTTTCATTATTAGCTTTTTAGCATTTAGTAAGTATCATTTCTGTATTCTTTAGTATAGTATTCTTTAATATAACATAGTATATTAAAATAATAAATTAGCCTTCTGAGAACATGGAGTCAGATTCATCATTCCTGCCTTCGTTGGGACATTTCCCTGCAAATACAACAGAGGCCTAAAAAGAGCTCTCAAAAAAGGGATCTTTCGGGAAGCCAAGGCCCATCCCTCAGCTTGGGATCACACATTTCCATGTTGGATTTCCATCCATCTGGCCTAAAAAGATCTCTTTAAAAAAGGGATCTTTTGGGAAGCCAAGGCCCATCTCTCAGCTTGGGATCACAAATTTCCATGTTGGATTTCCATCCATCTGGCTTAAAAAGAGCTCTCAAAAAAGGGATCTTTTGGGAAGCCAAGGCCCATCCCTCAGCTTGGGATCACACATTTCCATGTTGGATTTCCATCCATCTGGCCTAAAAAGATCTCTTTAAAAAAGGGATCTTTCAGGAAGCCAAGGCCCATCCCTCAGCTTGGGATCACGCATTTCCATAGTGGATTTCCATCCATCTGGCCTAAAAAGAGCTCCTAAAAAAAGGGATCTTTCGGGAAGCCAAGGCCCATCCCTCAGCTTGGGATCACACATTTCCATGTTGGATTTCCACAGTTTAAAAGCAAACCACTACTTTATAGCCATGCAACGTAAAGGATGTGGGGTGAGTGCAATTTGAGTGCCACAGCTCAAAGGAAGAACAAACAGTCCCGCTGCCCTGCGAGCCTGACAGAAGAGGTCTGCAGAAACGCTACTGGATCCACCCATCCTTTTAGGAACGGAAAACCCAGGAGCCCCCGCCTCCCTCAGCACTCACATCCTCCGCGTCATCCTCGTAGTCCAGCGCGTCCTCCTTGTGCCCGTCCACCCTGAGGAAGAGCTCGTCGCCGCCGTGGCCCATCTTGCCGTTGCAGCCGCGGAACTCGGCGGGCAGCAGGGCGGCGGGGCCGGGGCCGAGCTGGCGCACGGAGGGCACCCGCAGCAGCTCGGGCAGCAGCTCCTGGGAGCGATCCGGGGACTCGGCGCGGCGCGGTGGTGGCGAGGGCCGGCCGGGCGTGCCGCACTTGGCGTCGTCCGAGTCGTCGTCCGTGCTGCCCTTGCCCTCTCCGGAGAGCAGCGATTCCCGCTCTCCCGACTGGCTCTTCTTCTTGAGGCTCGGCGCCCGGCCCAGGCTGTTCCAGCTGGAGCGGCGGCTGCCCCAGGTGCTGCTGGTGGCCCAGTTGGCGCAGGGGGAGCTGCGGAGGCTGGACTGGGATAGAAGGGAGGTGTGGGAATCCGTGAAATCCGAGGGGTTTGGGAAAGCTGCAAAAGGCGGGCCTCGGAGAGGGCACCATTTATTGCAGGCCGGGGTGTCTGTACAGATCACTGACGGGACAGGACTGCTGGGAACGTGCCTTGAGCTGGTTTATTTTCCAGCATCACTCTCATTGCATGGGTATCACAATGGGAAGATGCCAGCAGGTAGCAGACAAAGAACTTAATGTTATAACTTACTTTAAAAGTTTTTTGACCAATCACACACAGCAAAAGCACATTGACAGGTCCATCCAACCACTACAAGCACATGTACCTTCGGTTAAACAATGCTGATTTCAAATACAACACCTGCTTGAGAGCCTTAAACACAATGCACAGAGCTCCATTATTAAGCTTAGAACTCCCTAATATCTCTCTAGATAGACTTTTCTGCAGCTTAGGGAGTTATTCTAGACAAGCATTAATACACAGACCACTGTTCCATTTGTCCTTTCTTTTCTACTTCTCACATAATTTTTTTGTTGACCAATCTCATGGCTACTGCTTAGCTCCGATCACAGTTCTGCTGTCTCTGAGACCTTTTGCAGCTTTCCCCAAACCCTCTGATTTTATGGATTCCCACAGGGAGGGAGGGGTGGTTTGCCCCCCAAAAGATTGGGGAGTTTTGCCCAGATTGGTGAAAGTCACGGCCTCCCCTTCCCTGCCTAGTGGTTTAGGTTATTGATTTGAGGTTTCTTGGTTAATGTACTAATTAGTGTGGTGGGTTTACCTGCTTCCAAAGCAAGAGAAAAAGAGGGCAGTTCCCAACATCTGTATGTTTTTACATACGTGTTCATAAAGGGTGTCAGCTTTCTCAGTATTTAACAGGTTGTTAATTCTCAAAGCTAATTACTAATTGGTTTTTTTTGTCAAACACAAAAGAAACTGCTAGCAGCTTCTGTTAAAACATCACTGCCACGGTGCAAAACCAACACAGCACCACTCTGATTCCAGCCTTGAGATGGGAGCACCCAGCCAGGGCCACACTGAACCCGGACCACACCTGGAGCACAGCCTCCAACCTTCTGTCCTGGTGACTCCCTGGCAACACCAACTCTCCATAAAAATTAACCCAAAGACATCAGTAAGTGGCATTTTGCTGAACTTTGCTCATGTTCTGTAGTTTCAGCTCTCAACTTCCCTGCCTTCCAAAGGGAACATGAGTCACCCAAGTGCCTGGTGGGAATTGTGCCCCTGTTTCCATTGCTTTCCTGCCATTTGCCGTGTCAGGAAGTGGAGTGAGTGTTCCTCCTCCACTAATTTCAGTGCGTGCCTGCACACTTGGGCAGGTACAGGCAATTCCCAGGATGAGAGAGCTTAAGGTCAGTGCAGAAAAGCCAGGAGGAAAACTCCTTTTCCCTCCACGGCTTCCTCCCAGCACCAACCAAGGCAAGCTGCCTTCCTCCTCCTCCTCCTCCTCCTCAGTGCAGCCCTGCCTGCTTCCTCTGCCTCTGGCTGGTGGCACTGCCGCGCTCCCCGAGAAGGGATTGGAAGGATGAACATCCCTGTCCAGCAGCTGGCACTGCCATGAAAGCCCAAGGCAAACAGCAGTCAGCTCTGTTTGCTTTTCAAAGGCATTAGGTTGACTAAGCAGCTTAGCAAGGGGGTGGTGGCTGTGCCTGGGCGTGAGGTGCCTCCACGGTCTGCTGCCTTGATTGGAACATGATCTCGCAGCTCTGGAGCACAGGAGTGGGACGGATCAGCAGCAGCAGAAATCCACTCTGCCTGCTGCCTCTGCTCCCCGTGTGCCCAGAGCTGCCCTCCCAGCCCCCTGCTGCAGGCACGGCTGCCAGAGCAGCAGCTCAGCCTGATCCTGGCATCGGGTGAATGTCACAACCTCTGGGGGAGCCCAGTGCCTTCCAAAGGAGTCGTGGAATTATGGAATGGCTTGGCTTGGAAGTGAGCTTGAGGATCACCTCATCCCATCTCCTCATTCCAAACCCCCTCATTCCTTGTTCCCCTGATTTCCCCTCCAACAGGGCTGTGGGACTGTCACCAGAGCTCAAGGGAAAATGCTTCATTCCCCTGACACGGTGTAAATTCAAGATACAACCCCAAAACACCAGGGGGGCTGCAGGTCTCATCCTCACAGAACACCTGACAGCTTCTCCAAGACATCCCAAATGGCTGGTGTGGCTGGAAAAGATCCCTGCTCCTCCTCTGAGGGGTCAGGGGTGGCTGGACTCGTTCAGGTTATGGCTCTCCAGTGAGATGGTTTGGCAAGGGCTTCCAGGGATCCTGGTACATCCCTGCTTCCCCTCTCCACTGACTCACTGTCCCTGGCTGTTCTGCTGTCCCTGCCTGCCCCAGCACTGCACACCCCAGCTCTGTTCTCCTCCTGCCTTTCTACCCATTTCCTCCCTCCTCCACCCTCCTTTTCCTTTTCCTTTTCCAGCAATGCCTGTCCCCAGTGTCCCACATGACCCTCAGCTGAGGCCAGCCGGTGCCGACAACACCAAACCTGTGGGATCAACCCCTGTCAGGGCCATTCCCTCAATCCTGGTGGGTCCCTTCCACCCCAGAACATCCCACCACCGCCTGGAAACCAAGATTCCACCCCAGAACATCCCACCACCACCTGGAAACCAAGATTCCACCCCAGAACATCCCAACACCACCTGGAAACCAAGATTCCACCCCAGAACATTCCACCACCACCTGGAAACCAAGATTCCACCCCAGAACATCCCACCACCACCTGGAAACAAAAATTCCACCCCAGAACATCCCACCACCGCCTGGAAACCAAGATTCCACCCCAGAACATCCCACGACCACCTGGAAACCAAGATTCCACCCCAGAACATCCCATGACCACCTGGAAACCAAGATTCCACCCCAGAACATCCCACCACCACCTGGAAACCAAGATTCCACCCCAGAACATCCCATGACCACCTGGAAACCAAGATTCCACCCCAGAACATCCCACCACCACCTGGAAACCAAGATTCCACCCCAGAACATCCCATGACCACCTGGAAACCAAGACCCCACAGCGCCCTGTGTCACTTGTTGGCCACAAGAACCCAGGGCTAGGACCAAGGGCCAGGAACCTGGGACCTACCAGGGACTTCTGGTCGTAGCCCACGGGGTCCAGCGAGGCGTTGCTGCCTCTCCTGGAGTCGCCGAGGGCGTGCAGGGAGTCCAGGTGTGGGGAGCACTTTGGGGTGGGCATGGGGGTGGCGGCCGTGCGCAGGATGATGGGCGGGGGCATGGCCCCCCTGCCCTCCAGGTGCCCGTTGGGGGTGACAGCCAGCGAGTACATCTTCATCTCTGCAGGGAAGGGGACAGGGTGGCACGGTCATGTTTCCTGAAAAATCCCCTTGCCCAGGATTCTTCTCCTGGGAAGCTGAGAAGCCTCAGAGAAAAAGGAAAGCAGTAATTATCTGATTGGCTTCTCCTGTGTTTTGCTCTTTTGGAATGTGTTTGGAGATTGTTTACCCACAGGTGGTTGGTTCATTGGTTTCCTGTGAACTGTTTTGACTTTTTGGCCAAACAGGGCCAAGCTGTGTTGGGGCTCTGGAAGGAGTCACAAGTTTTCATTATTATCTTGTTAGCCTTCTCGAAGAATCCTTTCTCTATTCTTTACTAGAGCATTCTTTAATATAATATAGCATCTTAAAATAATAAATTATCCCTCTGAGAACACGGAGTCAGATTCATCATTCCTTCCTGCCTGCAAATACAGTAACAGAGGACACCACGTGAGGGGACACTGCTCCTGGGGACCTCCAGGAACTCTGCCAGGTGGAGCTGTGGGCAGTGAGATCCCCCCAAGGTGTTGAAAGGCACTGGGTGAACGCCACGACCTCTTAAGGGGCCTTTGGGAACTCAGTGTCCTCCAAAGGAATTGTGGAATTATGGAATGGCTTGGCTTGGAAGGGATATCAGCTTCCCCAACAAGTGGCTCTGCTCCTTCCTCAGCTGAATTCCATCTGCTCCCCACAGCCAGCATCTCCTGGGCTGAAACAAATCCTGGTTTAGAAGCATTTGGAGGGATCCTCACAGAGCCCGAGCTGGGAATCAAAGGAAGCAGGAACTGAGGAGGCTCCTGTTTGCCATCATTCACTGTTCCAGTGTGTGATCCCTTTCTGTCACCCCTCTGGCTGCACAGTGAAGGCTGTCACCTCCAATTCCATGTTTTTGGTACACCAGAGCAGTGTGGGCCTCCCCTCAAATCGACTGCCAGACCCTCCTGGAACACAAATGAGCAGCAACATTTTCCATCCATCAAACCTCACCCAAATGCATTTTGTGTGGGAAACCAAAAGGAACAGATGAGAACTTGATTGATTGGAAAAGCTGCCGAGAAGTGGGGTGAGAACATTGCTGTCAGCAAAGCACTCTGTGCTAATGGTGCAGGAGGAGGGAGGAGACACAGCTAAAAATTCTTGGGGAACGTTTAAATTAGAAAAACATCTGTCTAAAGGAAATATCAGGGCTCATTTAGCCTCCTCTACACTTTGCAGAGCTGCTCTGGTGACTTTGCAGTCAGATTAATTGCTAAATTAACTGGATTCTTCCACTGTGGAAGCAGAGCTGGAGCTCCCAGATTCCCAGGAAAAGGCAGACACAAAGCCCCACCTGTTGCTCTGAGGTCTTTCAGCTTCTCAAACTCGTCCTCGAAGTTGGCAGATGTCTTGTCCTCATCTGTGTCTGACCTGTTGGCATCTCCCTGCAGAGAGGAGGAGGGTAATTAACAGCCCCAATTCATCAGCATTCCTCAGCAGCTCAGAGCTACCTCTGCTCCCCCTGGGTGGTTTATGCCAAATTCCCTCTGAGACCACCCTGGGAATGATCCCAGGCAAGTCCCTCTCCCTTGGTTTCACTCATTTGGACAGAAAGGACCATGCTGTGGCTGTCACCGCGTCCCTGCCGTGTCTCTGTGCTTCCCACACTGCTCCAGGAACAGCAAATCCCAGGGGAAAACATCCCAGAGCAGCTGGAATTGCAGGAATGACTGAAAAACCTGGCATGGTGGGGCTCCTTGTTTGCTCTCTCCATGATCCCTGCTGAAAGCACTTGGGGTTTGATGTCAAAGGGTGTCAGAGGGTTTTAATTCTCTGTTTGACAGCACTTTCAAATTGACTTAGGTCTGGAAAGCCTGATTTGCTCTCTCGGTGCTGGCTGGGGTTGTTTTGGGAAATCTCTTGGCAACCTGAGGCAGAGGGCACGAGGCCAGCTTGCCTGGCAGCCCTGCAGCAGCTCAGGACAGGGAGCAGCCACCCTCAGCCTGCCTTTCCTCCTGGGAGTCCAGCTCATTTTCCCTTTTGGACACATCTGCTACCAGACATGATCAGCCTGGGACAGAGGAGCCATCCCCAGGCCCTCCTTGCTCAGGGAGGGATTCCAGCAGGACTCAGCACTGCAGAAATCTGTGCAAACTGTCAGCAAAGGGCTGGATGGAAGGGCTGATCCCAGAGGAAGGAGCACAGTTCCTTGCCTGGTGCCTGGACCAACCCCCCCAGTTTGCTGAAGTGGCAATGAACTTCACTCTGCTGTGATTTCCTGCCAGGAGCTGCAGCCAGGATGACTGAACAGCCTGAGCTCCCTGATTCATCTTTGTTTCACAGCAGAAACACCAGTGCAGAGGGGATGAAAGATCTGCACAATTCTGGAAGGTTTGCCTGCTCTCCCGGAGCAGCCCTGGGGGGGATTTCACAATGACATGGGAATGGTGCAAACACAAACATGCAATTATGGCCCTGTTTGAAGTCTGGCTACTTGTGCTAAACACAAATGTACTAAAAATGGGTTTGTGGCCATTTAAGTCTCTTCTCTTCTAGGAACACTCCTGGCAAACTTGCTCCAGAGGCAGATCAGGAGCTGGGATCAGGCTGAGAGCGTGTGCTGTGCTTCACAGGACAATTTTAGTGCCCTTGCTGAAGCCCTGCTGCTGGTTCTGAGTTAAGAGCAGCTCTCAGCTGTCCCAGGAGTCCCTCTCCAGATAAATAAAAGAAACACCTGAGCAAATGGAGGAGAAATTCCCCTCAGTGACTCCTGCGACTGCTCAGAGCAGCCCCTGTCAGAGGCAAAGTCAAAGAGGTCAAACCAAGAATTCCCAGTGTAGCAGCAGAGCCAGGGATGACAAAAGCAAACCCAGCTCCAGGAGAATTTGTCTTTGGTTTGCAACCAGAGCAGCCTGGTTTGGTGGAAGGTTCCCTGCCTGTGGCAGGGGGTTGGAACCAGAACTTTAAAGTCTCTTCCAAGCCAAAGCATTCCAGGATTCCACGATTTCCCAGTGCAAGGCTTGAGAGGAGCCCTGGCAGCTGAGAAGGGTTTTGTGTACTGCCTCTCCCTGAGACAAGTGACAAGCCCACAGGATTGGTAATAAATGGGAGTGGAGAGCAGAATGTGCCCTGCAAATGCCATGCCTGTGGTTGCTGGCCCTTGGGGTGAATAATCCAGGCTGGGAAAAGCAGAGCTTGCACACATTTAAATCATGGTCTGTAACAGCTCTGAAAGGAGCCATTAGGGCTGAGCAGGGAAACCACAGCTTGTCTGCAGGAGCAATCAGGCACTCAGAGAGCTCTGGCCTCACATCAGCACCAGGTTCAACCTCCCAGAGGGCAGGGCAGCAACGGGAGCTGCTCCCTGCAAAGATCCCTGAGAGGAGAAAACTTCCTTCCACCTCAAAGCATCATCCTACCGATCTGAGAATTCCATGTCAGGAACCTGGGAACAGCTTTGGAGCAGCTGTGCTCCTGGCTTTGAACCTTCCAGAAGGGACAGAGTCCCAAGGAAAGGACAGGGCTCGTCCTGCCTGCTGTCCATGGCTCTGTCCTATGGTTCCACATCTTCCTGCCTGCTCCTCAGGGCTGGAAGACGTGGAAGCACAGGACAGAGCCACGGACAGCACAGCCCCATGGGGGGAAAGTCCTGCTGAGAGCCCTGAGCTCCCTTCAGGACAAGGCACCCAGCCCCTACCAGGGGCAGCCAGCTGATTGAATCTCTTTGGGTTTTAGTAAAAGTTGTGGATGCATTGAAAGCCTGAGTCCCACCACACAGAAACACAAACCATGGAGTATATGGGAGGTTTGGGGAGTAAAATTAATGCTAAATTATTTCTTCTAAACCACACAGCAGGTTGTGTAGGAGATCAGAGTTCTGGTCCCCCAATTCCCATTCCACATCCAGTGGGCTTTAACTGCAAAGACTGATCCAGAAGAGCTTCAGGTGCCCACCACAGATCATCAGCACCCCTTAAATTCAAATTTAGGGCTGTAAAGATTGATCCAGAAGAGCTTCAGGTGCCCACCACAGATCATCTGCACCCCTTAAATTCAAATTTAAATTTAGGGCTGCAAAGATTGATCTAGAAGAGCTTCAAATGCCCAGCCAGTTCATCTGCACCCCTTAAATTCAAATTTAAATTTAGGGCTGCAAAGATTGACCCAGAAGAGCTTCAAATGCCCAGCCAGTTCATCTGCACCTTTAAATTTAAATTTAGGGCTGCAAAGATTGATCTAGAAGAGCTTCAAATGCCCAGCCAGTTCATCTGCACCCCTTAAATTCAAATTTAAATTTAGGGCTGCAAAGATTGACCCAGAAGAGCTTCACATGCTCACCACAGATCATCTGCTGCACTTAAATTCAAATTTAGGGCTGCAAAGATTGATCTAGAAGAGCTTCAAGTGCCCAGCCAGTTCATCTGCACCCCTTAAATTCAAATTTAAATTTAGGGCTGCAAAGATTGACCCAGAAGAGCTTCAAATGCCCAGCCAGTTCATCTGCACCTTTAAATTTAAATTTAGGGCTGCAAAGATTGATCTAGAAGAGCTTCAAATGCCCAGCCAGTTCATCTGCACCCCTTAAATTCAAATTTAAATTTAGGGCTGCAAAGATTGACCCAGAAGAGCTTCACATGCTCACCACAGATCATCTGCTGCACTTAAATTCAAATTTAGGGCTGCAAAGATTGATCTAGAAGAGCTTCAAGTGCCCAGCCAGTCCATCTGCACCCCTTAAATTTAAATTTAGGGCTGCAAAGATTGATCTAGAAGAGCTTCAAATGCCCAGCCAGTTCATCTGCACCTTTAAATTTAAATTTAGGGCTGCAAAGATTGACCCAGAAGAGCTTCATGTGCTCACCACAGATCTTCTGCAGCACTTAAATTCAAATTTAGGGCTGTAAAGATTGATCCAGAAGAGCTTCAGGTGCTCAGCAGAGCTCACCTGCAGCCCTTAAATTGAAATGTAGAGTTGGGTAGATGTTTCCCTGATGGATCCTCCCCCCACGTGTGTGTCAGGTTTCTCCCCGTCCCTCAGCCTGGATGTCTCACCTCTGCCTGGAATCCTTCCACCAGGATGGCCACCAGGAGGTTGAAGAGCACATAATTGCCAAAGGTCATCAGGGCCACGAAGTAGAGGGCAGCCCAGGAGGAGGTGGAGGCCATCCCGTTGTAGAGCACCACGTTCCAGTCCTCCTGCGTGAGGATCTGCAGGGAAGGGGCAGGGGAACAGCCTCAGCTCCTCTGGGCACTGGATCCTGCCACTTTCCCTCTCCTCCTGACCTTTCCCCTGGCAGCTCTCACGAGATGAGGCAGCAGGAGTTGCCTTTGTTCAGCTCTCTGCACGTGATGTCAGATCACCTTGTAGAAATTTGCCTTTATTTAGATCCTTGCACCTCTGCTGGCCAAGCCTGCCCTCCCTGCAGGACCTGCCCTGCCCACAGAGCACAGTTTAGATCCCAGATACCCCAAGGTGAAGGATGCACTGTCCTAATCCCATTATTTCCTGGAGCTGTTGCCTCCTTTGATAACCATCAGAGATAACAGACCTGAGGCCTCAGATCTTGTCTCCTTTCAGGCTGCTCTTTGCAAGGCAGCTGGAGCTGAAGGAAAGGGTAAGGGACAGGATATTTAATGAGATAAATGACATTGGGTGGCTTCAGAACCTCAGGGAAGTTGTTTCCTTTAGGTAAAAACATTGGGCAAAAAAAAATCCCCATCCCTGCAGAGCTTTGCTCGGAGGGATCTTCCTCAGGGATTTTCACTCTCCAGCTTCAAAAATCCTGGAGCCTTAGAAAAATGGATGAGAGGCTCATGTTCCACATTAATTCTTGCAGTGAGAACAGCCTCAAACCCCCCGAACCAAGGTGGCTTTGGGGACAGGAGTGCTGCACTGAGTCATGCTGCTCAATAACCTTCCTGGGACACAGGACTGAGCCTCTGTGCTCTGTGCCAGCTGCATCTCCCAAGGGATTGGGAGGAGAAATGCAGCAATGCCTGTGTTGGGAAGGGGAAAATGGGAAGCTCTGATGCTGGGGCTGATTTGTCCTTGTTCCTTTGTGAGAATTTATATCCACAGGGAAGGCTCTGGCCTGGTTTCCACCTTGAGTGATGCTACTCTGCTTTTAGAAACTTCATTTGCACTTGTTGCACTCAGATTCTAAAGGCTGAGCTTTGAAACACGAAAGTCTAATTTTTATATTTAAAATATCCCTGAAACAGCAGCTGGTTCCTCTGTTGTGAAACCTGCCAGGAATTTCAGGCTGCAGAGGAAACACAACTTTTTATTTCAAGGCTGCCCCAGCACCTCCAGCTCTGATTTGGGAGGGGATTTGTCACCCCCAGTCACACAGAATTGTTTGCAAAAGGCACTGAAGGAGACAGAGATCTGCAGAGCAGGAGCAGGATGGGCAGCAAAAAGGAAAATAAGAGTGAATGCCCTCCTTTTACTGATAAGAGATATGGACAGTGCTGCTTTTGAGTAGATTTCTTCTCCATCAGGGCTTTTAGACCCATCTCTGCCCTAACAACTCTTCACTCCAAATTTGACACCTCCTGGAAGAGCTTCCTGGAACAAAACCTCCTCGTGTTCTCCCTTAAAACATCCCTGAGGACACAGAGCTTACCTGGAACACAGTCACGATGGCCCAGAGCAAGGAATCAAAATTCTTCCTGTCTGGAACCGTGTCTCCCGTGTCGGTTTTCAGGCTGAACTTGCACCCAAAAAGATGCATGCCAAGGATGCTGGAGTGGGGAAAGAGGCAGATGGAAGAAACACCTGGGTGAAATGTGCTTGCAGGGGTTTTATGGATGCTTTTCCACTCCCAGTGGGTTTTTTTTTTTGACCCCGCAATTCGGTTTTCCTGCCTCACATTTCGTTCCTGTTGTCTGCACTGAAGGAAAATCCAGGATCTCCTTTGACTGGAAAAATGACAAACCATGTTGCCAGCTCCCTGCTTTCCAAGCAAAGGATTCTGAGGGGCAAACAGACAGAAATCTTGGAATCTGCACAACTTCCACCCCAAACCTAACCCTGGTATGGTCCAGTCGGTGACAGGCACAGCTCAGGAGCCTCTGAGGGGCAGTGATTCCTTCTTGTGTCCTTCTTGCACCTCTGGAATGATGGCATTCCATGAAAAACAGGGCAAATATCCCACTGTGAGCGCTCCCCTGACGCCTCAGGTTTGAGCTTTTCTATTTTTCAGGTTCTGTGCTGCTTTAGTGTGAGGGTCTGAGCTTCATATTATGGGATGGTGAGCTCTGTGCACAGAGCAGGGAGACAAAACAATTCCTGCTCCAGCTGGGCACCAAGGACAAATGATCCAAATCTCAGCCCAAGAGCACAAACCCTGTGGGCTGGAGAGAGAAAAACAAGGATGGGACTGCAAAACCTAGAGCTGGAATGGGACAATGAGCTCCAAGATGCAAATGGAGCAGAACTGATCAAAGTGAGAGACCCTGTGACTGGGTGTGCATTTTGTGACCATTTTGGGTTCATCCTGGGTGTAGCCCTGGCCAGGCCCAAGGTGATCCATTGAAGCCTTTTAATAAATCCCTGCTTTATTCCTCAGCTCTGTCCAGCCTCTGTTCCATTCTTTAGCTCCTCCAGCCTCTGTTCTAGCCCAGCCTTCCCAGCTGCCCGTCCCCATCCCCAGCCACCCATCCTAAAGCGGAACAACGCCTCGAGGAAGAGCTGAAACACCCGAAGAAACACCAAGAAATACCTGAAGATGAAGATGAAGAGCATCAGCAGCATGCAGAAGGTGGCCACGTTGTCCATGGTCTTCATGAGCACCACGAGCTGGCGGCGCAGGGCGGGCATGAAGCGCACCAGCTTCAGCACGCGGAGCAGCCGGAACGTCCTGAGCACGGACAGGCCCCCGTCCGACTGCCCAATGATCTCCCAGACACTGCAGGGACACGGGCACACTGCTGGCACCAGCAGTTCTGCTGATCCCACCAGGAATCTCCCCTTTTCCTGCTCCTTTCCTGCTCCTGGAAGCAGCTTTGCTCCCCAGCGGTGCTGTCGCGCCTCTGGTGGCACGGCTCGTCTGCTTCACAGCTGGCTTTGGGGTCAATTCCCCAAAATCTCCCCTTAATTCCCTTTTTTTTCCTGAGGTTCTGCACGTCTGCACCACTACAATAATGTGGATCACAATTTTGTCCCAGGAATGTCCATTCCTGTGACACAGGAATATCGGCCCAGCTCTATTCATTGGAACAAAATCCAGCACCTCTTAAGGGAATTAGGGAAACAAAAAACCACCAGTAGGATCAGCAGCTTTTATGTCTCCTGAGGTATTTATCTCCCTTTAGAACATCCAGAGGGATTTTTGGGGGGGTTGGTTTGATCAGAGCACGGAATGACCTTTGTTCAGAACCTTGAACCTTGTCTGGATCAAAGGGATGGATGTACCAAGGCCACTCTCCTGCTTCACATCTCCATGTCCCTGGAATTCTTTGCCCCAAATTACTGACTGAAGGGTGATCAGAAGGGATCCCAGCACTGGGATGTGGCTGGGACAGCGTCCCCTGGGGAGCACAGCAGAGCAGGGGCCTCCCTTCCCCTCCTGCCTGCCCCATTCCAGCCCAGCTGGGGTCATTTGGGAGAGGGAGGGCACTGCTGGGGTGTGGACACTCCCAGTGCCCCTTTCCCAGGACCAGCCATGCTGCACTTGAGTGGAAAATCCACCCCAGTGCCAGATGTGTGGCATAAATAGATTTTCCTCTCCATCTGCCAGGTTGATTTACTTTGGACAGCCCTCCCAAGGACAGGAATCCAAAAGTCCAGCACAACTACAGCACATCCCAAGCCTGGATTAACACATGGAATCTCAGAATCACCAGGTTGGAAGAGGCTTTGAAGGTCATGGAGTCCTACCAGCCCCAACACCTCCTCCCCAACTAAACCATGGCACCGAGTGCCACATCCAATCCCTTCATAAACACATCCAGGGATGGTGACTCCACCAGCTCCCTGGACAGACAGTTCCAGTGCCCAACCCCTCTTTCAGTAAAAAACCTTTTCTTAACACCCGACCTGAATTTCCTCTGCCATCCCCGATCCCCAGCCCAGCAGAAAAGCCACAGTGGGGGAAGCACCTGATGACCACGATGATCCCATCAAAGATGTTGTAGGGGTTCTTGATGTAGCCAAAGATGCCAAAGGCCAGCAGCTTGAGGAGCATCTCCAGGGCAAACATGCTGGTGAAGACGATGTTGCTGATCTCCAGGGCGTTGGTCAGCTCGTCTGGCTGCGGGCAGAAAAGCACTGTGGTCAGAGAAACTGGGAAAGGCTGGCATGTCCCTCCTGCTGGGATTTGTGCTCCTTCTGGAAAGCCATGGAGGAAAAAGAAATGTCTGAGGGAACGGCAGATAAACCTCCTGGAGTTCCCTGTGAGTTTTGCTCACAGGATCCCAGCCCAGCTCTGGAGCAGCTGGAGAACAGCTGTGCCCAACCCAAAATAATTCAAGCTGAGCAAAGGAGAGGGTTTGCTCACTGTTCCAAGCTGGAATTATCCAGGCTGGAATCTGCCTGGATTCACATGGATCACTCTGCTTTTACTGCAGTGACTCCAGCAGAACTTTATGGGTGCTGCTGTACAGGAATACAGGATATCCCTATATGTGATTTAGGAATATCAGCTCTATCCATCAAAACAAAGCATTTTTCTTCCAGACATCTCCAAAGAGCATTAGGGGAAAAAAATACACCTAAAGTCAGTGGGATCACTAGTTTAGTGTTTTTTGAGGTACTTACCTCCCTTTGGGGATTGCCCCAAAACCCCCAGAAGGTGTTTCCTGAAGCCAGCAGATTTTAAGTGCCAGCAGCGTGGCCCTGAGTGCCAGGACTGCACTCAGGATCTCTGAGTTTCTCTGGGTGTCCAACATTTTAATGGAGCTGAAAGCCAAGATTTTCCCATGCCCCTCTTCTATCCCAGCACCACATTCCCTGGGGCTTCCAGACATTCCATTCCTTTCCTGGGAAGTGTAGCAAAGCCTGCCCAGCCCCCAGAAAAATGGGAAAAGGTGGGATTGATCTGCTGCCTCCCTGGAGCTGCTCCTCCCAACAGCACCTGGGCTCTGCAATGAGCATTTCTAGTTCCAGGCCTGCTCCTTTGTGAGACAAAATGAGCCTTTTTCATTTCCTTTTCCTCAGTGTAATAACATTGTCTGGGAAAAAGTGTGATTTTCATATCTGACTCATCTCCTGGACTGATAATAATTTCCTTTATTCCCCATCCCTCGTTAGGGGGGGTAAAAATCGGCTGGTTTGGGGGGATGGTGTTGCACTACTTGAGGCTCTGTAACACATCCACACTCAGCAAATCCAACCCCTGGCAGTGGAAGGAGAGGGTGAAAGGGTTAACTGGGATTTGGGACGAGCCCACACATCCCCTCCAGCCCGTGGGCTGCTAATGAGCCATCATTCACTGCTAAATTACTCCCTGCAATCGTCTGTCTGCTGCTCAACCATTTATCCAGGGGGAGAGCACTCAGAGCTCCAGGTTCTAATCCATAAACTCGGATTGCCATGGGATACCGGGGAAGGGCTGGGAAATTTGCAGTTCTTTCCCTGAGCAGCAGGGCCCTGTTCCCTCACATCAGGCACAGCTCATCCATCCTCTTCCTTTCCCTCACAATGCCAAAACTACCTGGTGTCATGGTTTGGGATTTAAAAATTAAAAATGAAATAAAAATTTTAAAAATCTCAAATCAGCGAACCGAAGCCAGTACAGAAAATTAGTATTTCCACCCAGTTTCGAACTGAAACCACCACACCTGGGGAGAGGCAGAAAAACCAACCCTCATCAGAGGCTCAGGGCTGCTCTGGGATGGAATTTAACCAGCTCTCCACAGAGACTGCTCCTAAAATAGCCCTGCAGGCTCCCAGGCTGTCCTGTGGGGACAGGACCCGGTGCTGGCACCGTCCCTGAGCTCTCTGTCAGGACCTGGCACCTTCAGGGTCCCCCAGGCAGGGCTGGAGAGGGAATTCTTGACAAGGAGCAAAAGAACTCAAGAAAGTCTGGTGTCCCTGCAGACACAGCTCCTGGAGCAGGGTGTGGGTGGCAGGCTGAGGCTGGGAAATGAATGATAATTGTCAGCAAGGGATCACACAGAATCCCAGGATCTCTGAGGTGGGAAGAGACCTCCAGGACCATCCAGTCCAGGCTGGGCCTGATCCCCACCTGTCCCCAGCCCAGAGCACTGAGTGTCACCTCCAGGAATTCCTGGGACACCTCCAGGGATGGGCACTCCAAACCTCCCTGGGCAGCTCCAGTGCCTGACCAGCCTTTCCATGGAGAAATTCCTCCTGGTGTGCAACCTGAGCCTCCCGTGGCACAGCCTGAGGCCATTTCCTCTCATCCTGTTGTTGATGGTCTGGGAGAAGAAGCCACCACCATTCCTGACAGGAATCTGCAGCTTGCTGGGGTTGTTCTGTTTTCCCTGCTGTCCCCTTTTCCTGGGAAACATGGAAAACCTGCCCACTGCCATCCCAGAACCTCATCCTCTCCCACGGAGCAGCAGCCTCATGCACTGAAGGCAAACGTGGTGTGGGGTTCTCCAAATTCCCCTGGCTGCTGCCAAGAGTTACAATTTTATCATGAGAATTGGGCTTCCTGGTGGCCACTGCAAAATCCCCAGTCCTGGAACGATGAGGATACAGAAGCACAGGATGGCTAAGGCTGGAAAATACCTCAGAGATCATCAAGTGCATCACGACAAGACAATCTCAGAGTCATCACCAAAAAAGTTGGCGTCGAGTCTGAAAAGCTGAACACACCAAGCACCCAAAAGCAAATAAAAGGAATTTGTGCATTGATCTCTAAAATCCCAAGTTTCCTTAGGCAAACCAAGATTCTCCTGAGGAGCACTGAGCCAATCCTGAATTCATTTCCCAGTTTCCTTTGACAATTTGTGCCCTTTTTGCTTTGTCTCCAGCGCCGTGACTTTTGCTTGTTGTTGAAGTCCGGGAGAAAATCTGCAGTGATCTGTCAGGGAGGGGAGAGAGGCCACGAGGGACAGGGACAGCAGAGGACAAGGAGGTGGCCTGGAACGTCAGCAGCTGCGCCCAGGAGCTGATCCAGCAGACTGGAGCACGGCAGGACGCCTGGGAGAGGTTGACAGACGGCTGACACTGCAAAACCTCACCTCAGGGATGCTCATTATCCTTTTGGGATGGTGTCTGGAGGCAGGCAGCCCTGATGTGATGACAGGGCCAGCTGTGAGCAGGGATGTTGGAGCGGGATCCTGCCGGGACACCGGGCAGGACCCGCCGGGCACCGACAAGGACGGATGGCCCTGAACGGCCGCCAAGCTCTGCTGGGAGCTTGGGGATTGCTGGAGAGGATGCTGAGGAGCAGATGAGCCAAACTTCCACTGCTCCAGCCTGCCAGTGTAATTATCTTCCCCTGACACCAACGGGAGCCTGGGAAACGGGGATATTTTTATGCCTTCTGAAATGGTTTATTGCTCGCAGCGCAAATTTCCCGCTCGCTGACGAGCGCGGATCCACGAGGAGGGTCAAGGAAGGGACACTCAAGATGGATTTGGCCATTCCCCTGCAGTCAGCCACTAGGAGCCACTGTTGATTTTGTCCGAATTAAAGCCAGTCCCAGAGCAGGAATTTTTCCAGGAGTCTTTTTCTCCGGGTGAAACAAATCGTTGATTTGCTGAAACCAAAGCTTTTCGTGGCGAGGATTATTTTCATCCAACTTTCTGGCTGGGAGAAAACGAAATTGCAACAACACTTTCAAATTGCTGCTTGACCTGCTCAGAGCTGGAAACTTCAGGCTTTTGGCTGGAGCAGTGGTTCTGCCATGAGATGCAGCTCGGGCTGGGATGTGTAACAAAGCTTGGCAGCGAAATGAGGCACTTCCAGGAGAGTTGGTGAAAAGTGGAGGTTTTTGCTTTTTGCCAATTTTTTTCGAAGCCTCCACAACTCTGGCAGGGAAAACACCTGCCCTCCACTGGGCTCCAAGCTGCAGAAGGAAAAAATTCCTTTTCCAAACACAAAGAGGGTGAGCACGACCCCCCAGCAGCTTTGGGGATCTCCTCATCTTCTGCTGCTGCAATTACTGCCCTTTACATCAGTCCAGGATTCCAGGGCCAAAAGGTGACCTGGTGGAGTTGCAGGAGGATCCAGAATGTTCAGGAATCCCCAGAATGTGGGAGAAGATTGGCAGTGCTGGCCTGAGGATCCCCCAGGCTGGACGTGGAGGCTGGAATGGGAATTGTTGTGCTGGAAACTGTCTCCAAAAAACCAGCACAGAATGGTTTAACCCCAAGTCCCACTGGCAGATCCCAGGGAAGGCTCAAACAAGTTCAGATTTGAGTCTAAACTTTAGAATTTCAGATTTAAATCGACCTTGGGGTGCAGGATTAAATTTCCCCCTACTCAAGGGAAGGGCAGGAACTGTGTGGGATCAATTTGGGAGATTTCAGCATCCTTGAGTTTAAATCAGAGCAAGCCCTGACTGCAGGCACAACACACCCCCTCTCTGCCCATTTTCAAGGCCATTTTTATGCTGCAGAATATTCCAGCGATTCCAAACTATGCTTTTATTAGGGACAAACCTCAAACAGTTCATTCCAAGTTCAGATAAACAGATAAAAAAAAAAAAAAAAACCACCAAAATCCTTTCCTAAATAGTTTAGGTCTGAAAACCTCGGGAGCTGAGAATCTGCCACTTGTGGTTTTAGCAAGGAGCCCAGAGCCTTCCTGGAAGCACGGAATCCAAGAAAAGAGAAACCCATCCTGGTCCAATTACCGAGGGCTCCTCCAAGCAGACAATGAAGGGTGGAATTTGCAGCCTCGGATTCTCTTTGTGCACCTGAATTCCTGCAGTTCTCCAAGGACTGGGATCTCTTTGTGCCTCTTTTTCCTCCCGCCCACCTTCTCCCTCATCTCCTCTGATTGCTGCATCCACCTGCTGCTATTTTACATAATTTAGGCTCGGTCCCAGCAGGACAACCGAACACCTTTCTGCTCTGAAATGCAGAAATAATCACACCTGCATCCCTGGCAGAGGAGAAAAGGGCTCTTCCACACCACCTCCTTCCTGCTGAATGACCAGGGAACTTTCCAGAGTTAAAAATGCTGTTTTCCTTCAGAAATCCCCCTCCAAAGCAGCTCAACTTTTCCTGAGCTGGGAGATCTGAGAGTGGCAGAGCCCCGAGGAGCAGTAAACAAACGCAGAACATTGAGTCTCATAAACATCCTTTGCACTTGGGTTGTTTTTGCTCTTAGTCCCGAGCCTAAAGCTGTCAATGGGACTCGCAGCTCTTGTTTATGTTGGCTTTTCTGCTTCAGACGTTGCATTCAGCCCACAGAGCCTCCGACCAGGCACAATAATGATCTGTCAATCCCTGCCTGGCTCCGGGGCACTCCTGTTTCCTCCCCTCACCTCATTTTTGGGCCATTATAATTCTCCAATTACCAGGTTTTCCACTGCCAGAGTTCACCTGTCAGGGAATTAAAACCCACAGAGGATGCAGAGAGAAGGAGCCCGGGGACTTTGTGGAGCCCCCAGTCCCACCTGGGGGCACCTTCCACCATCCCAGGGTGCTCCAAACCCTGTCCAACCTGACCTGGGACACTTCCAGGGATCAACAGCTTCTCTGGGAACCTGTGCCAGGCTTCCCCACCCTCAGAGGGAGGAATCTGAGCGTTCCCAGGAGAGGAAAGAGGGAAGGAGGGGTCTGTGACATCTCTGAGTGCTCAGTTACAGCAGGGCCAGGCTGCCCTGCACTCCTCAGGCTGCTGGGTTTATTTCCAGCTGTGTCATTCCCTGCCTCTGGAGCAGCCTGGGCCAAAAGCTCCTTTCCCAGGGAGCTCCAGGAGGCAGAGGAGGCAGAGCTGTCAGGGGATGGAAGTGACACCCCGGAGAAGATGAAGGCTCCGCTTTGACCTTTATTTTCCTCTCCTTCTTTGCTTGTCAAAGATCAAACTGAGCCATTCTGGTATTTCTGAGGCAGGCAAACAAGCCAGCAAAGCAAACAAGCAGAACCCCCCGAGCAATTGCAGACCTGGCTGCTTCCTCCCCTGCTTTCCCTGCCTTTCAAAAATCAAACCCAGCAAACCCCAGGAATTACACAAGTGGGCTTTTCAACTCCTGCATCTGAAAATATCTCCTGTGTAAACCGTTTGGATGGAGTTTATTTACTACAAGATTGGACCCTTCATGTCTGAAAATCAACTTCAAACTGGTTTAGTCCATCTAGACCACAGGAACTGCCTTCCTTTATGGGATAAAACTTCCTAAAAAAAAAAAAAAAAGGGGTTGGGTGGTGTTTTCCCAGGCTCATGAGCACAGTTCAAAGTTATTTCTGCTCTCTGGCCTTGGAAAGGGATCAGGGACTTGAACCAGGATATCCCAGCCCTGGAAACTGAGAGATTTTGCTATTTTGGGGTGCCACTGCCCCAAATTTAACAGCCAGACACAACCACAACCTCTCAGAAGCACAAGTCCTACTCGAGAAGGGGTTCTCTGTTATTAAAGAAGTTGTGGCTTTAAGGAGTTTGTGCTCTCCACTGGGGAAAAAAAAAAAAAAAAAAAAAAGTGTCACTGAGAGATTTCCAAATGGGCTCTGCTTCAAAGCAGGCTGGGAACAGAAGGAAAAAGAGATCTCCTCCTTGTGCCTGCTGATGGATGTTCCCTCTCTGGGTTTGGAATGAAAAATGGGGAATTTATTCCCTCAGTCACCTCCACTCTCAGGTTTTATGCCTCCCTCTAAATGGGATCCCTCATGTGGAGCGATAACAATTTAATTGAAGATAACTGATGGTAATTTTTCCTCCTTTCAATTGACCTGCTTGATCTCCTAATGCTCTGCAGAGCTCCTTTTAACTCTCTGCTCCATGGTTAATGATTCCATACCCAGATGCAAAACTCTGCTCCCCCCTGGAGCTGCCAGAGGGACATTGGGGGTGGGGGAAGCACCAAAACCCAAACCCAGCAGGGTTCAGCTTCTCCTGCAGGGACCACATCCCAAACTCAGGCACCCCCAGGGTTTTTGTGCCATTCCCTCAAGTTCAGGTTTGGATATTGGGAAGGAATTGTTCCCTGTGGCACAGATTCCCAGAGAGGCTGTGGATCCCTGGCAGTGTCCCAGGCCAGGCTGGACAGGGCTTGGAGCAGCCTGGGATGGTGGAAGGTGACCCTGGGGGTGGCTTTAGGGTTTTTCCCAACCCATCCCAGGGTTCTCTGTCTCCAGGCTGGGAGTGTTTTCTCTCCAGAAGAATCCCTGGGTGCCACATTTCCATGTCCTGCAAGAAGAGCCACGGAGCAGAGTTTGTTCTCTGGCATAATCAACTTCCCTCAGAAGCTTCCCTGGCAGCAGATCCCACGTGGCAGAGCATATTTGCAGTATTACTTTCCCATTTCTCAGTTTCATTCAGCAAAATGCAATTTCATTTCCAGTGACACAAATGCCAAGCAGGATTAGATCAAGTGCTGCCTGCTCCAGCCTCTGGAGGACGGGACCAGGGCAATCTGAAATGTTATCAGCACAGCAGTTTGGGGAAGCAGGGCAATCAGCTGGGTTATATCTGGCTGGAGGATCACTTGCAGCGACAGATGGCTCAAAAATAAGCCTCAAAATGAGACAAACCCACCCAAACCCTGTGAAACAATGGCCCAAAGCAGGCCAGCAGCACTCAGGTTCAGTTATTAAAGGAGAAGTCACAGCAGGAAGGAGCCAGCTCTCCAGATAAGCAGGGAATGGCTCCAGCAAAGCCCCAGGAGCAGCTGGGAGAGCTGGACTCTGCACACTGGTGCCACTGTCAGGAAAAAGGGGGAAAATGGGAATGTGGCTGTGCTGAGGCCAGGGAATGTCTCCTGTGCTGGGATCATCCCCAGGAGCATCCACCAGGAGATGCTCTGGCCTCTTCCCAACACCCCAGAACCTGTCACTGGAGCCTCTTCCCTGGAAACAGGAGCAGGTTTCTCCCTGCTGCCATCCCACCCTGCATGGCCTTGGCTCCTTTAAAAGCCTCTGGCCAAAATCCAGGGAATTCATCCAGCCTGAATCATTCCCATCCATATGCTGAGCAGCACCAATGGATCTGCTGGCCAGGACAGCTCAGAGCAGGGCCTGGCCTGACTCTCATCCAAGAAATTTGGCTTCTCCCTTGCCATAAAAAAATCACATTCACACAAGGAATTCTATCCTGCCCGCTGCAAAGCCGTTTTTGACCACGCTCTGTGCTGAAGTCAATAATTAATGGCCCCAAAATCATCAGCACAATGCCTGAAATCAACTTTGTTTGGCTGGTTAGCCACAAAGAATTAATTTTTAAAATATAATGCAGCATTCCTACTGATTTATGGTCCTTTAAAACCTATATTAATAAATACAGCTTTATATTTAGGCTGAAGAGATTTCAAATGTGATTAATTCAAAAGAAGAACAAGGCTCTACCTTTTCCTTTTAGGTGTGAGCTGAGTCCTGGGATATGAAGAGCTGGAATATTTAAGACTGGGATACACACAAAACCCATGGAATATGCTACAGCCCCTTGAAGGCAAAAAAGGAGCAGCAGAGACCCAGCTTGAAGGAATCTGCACAGGAAATGAAGGTTAATTATGGATTTTCCTTGGGAAAATCCTCCAGCCACTCCCCACAGCTGCCCAAGAGGATCACAGGTGGCACCACAGGCACTGAAGGTGGCAGGACACGCACACAGACAGAGCAAAGAACCATTTCCCAACTCTTTGATGACACTTCAGCAACGATTCCACGATCTTTATCCAGCTCCTGGCTCCCTGCAACCCCAGGATCAAAGAGCTTTGGGCTGTCATTAGCAGGCAAACCCAATAGAAGTTGTTTACTTCGGCCGAGTTAATGGCACTGGAAATATTTAATCAAAAAATGGACACACTCCCCCTATTACTGCCAAGATGATTCAGAAGGGGCCACTTAAATCTGGTTTGTCAAAGCCATTACTCATCCCCTGCTAATAGAGCTTTATGGAGAGTCCCTTTGAGAAATGCTCTTTGGTGATCCGCGGGCAGCGGGAGATGAAACGCAGCAGGGGAGCAGGGCAGGGGCTGGGGAGGAAGGTGGGGATGTGCTCGGTCTGTGTTTCAAAAAAACCCCTTGGTTTAGTCATCTGTGCAGCCCAGGAGAGGAGCTGGAGAGGCTGGAGGGGGAAATGAGTTCAAGGAGAGGGTGGTTCTTGAAAAAAACAGGAGCCAGCCGCTGGACCTGACCTCTGAGTGCCCAGGTGGGATGTGAAGAGATGGGAGAAGGTTGGGAGAGGTTTTAAAAGGTTCAAGGGTCTTGGAATAGAAGGAGGAAATGAAGATGTTGGAGAACAGCAGGAGAAAAGCTGGGGGTGTGTCTGGTTTGGGCACAGGGAGCTCTTTATGGGTTTCCCTTTGGGAACTGAGTCCAGGAATGGTTTGGATTGAAGGGACCTCAAAGCCCATCCAGTGCCACCCTTGCCATGGCAGGGACACCTTCCACCATCCCAGGGTGCTCCAAGCCCTGTCCAACCTGGCCTGGGACACTTCCACAGCTTCTCTGGGAAATCACAGAGCTTCCCACCCTCACAGGGAGGAATTCCTTCCCAACATTCCATCTGTCCCTGCCCTCCTGTCAGTTTGAAGCCATCTCCCCTGTCCTGGCACTCCAGGCCCTTGTAAAAGATCTCTCTCCACCTTTCTTGCAGATTCCCTGCAGGCACTGAAAGGCCACAATTCCCTGACCCCCAATCCTCTTCTCCAGGCTGAACAATCCCAGTTCCAGCTAATCCCAATTAACCAGGGCTGTTCACCTTCTCAGTGCCAGGAAACCTCTGAGCACCCTGACATGGCCACCCTTGATCCTGGGGCCTGGGGATGGACCAGCTGAGTTGAGCTCTGTTTCTTGTGTTTTTTGTGACACTGGATCAAAAAGATCCCTTGGGATCTCAGGATACCTTAGAGTGGGTAACTCACCTTTTCCACAGGCTGATGAAGTTCAGGGACCTCCAGTGGGGACAGCACAGCTGGAGGAACCTCCAGCCCTTTTATCTCCCAAGACTGGACTGCCCCAAGTTTGATACAGCTTCCCAAAGAGAGAAATGCTCCCAAACTGCTGAAGATCCCAATCTTTAACAGCACAGAAATATCATCTCAAGCTTGGTTCAGCTTCCCAAAGAGAGAAATGCTGAAGATCCCAATGTTTATCAGCACAGAAATGATCATCTCAAGTTTGATAAAGCTTCCCAAAAGAGAAATGCTGAAGATCCCAATGTTTAACAGCACAGAAATGATCATCTCAAGCTTGATACAGCTTCCCAAAGAGAGAAATGCTGAAGATCCCAATGTTTATCAGCACAGAAATGATCATCTCAAGTTTGATAAAGCTTCCCAAAAGAGAAATGCTGAAGATCCCAATCTTTAACAGCACAGAAATGATCATCTCAAGCTTGATACAGCTTCCCAAAGAGAGAAATGCTGAAGATCCCAATGTTTATCAGCACAGAAATGATCCCCTCCAAACCCACATGTGGAGCCCAGGCAGCAGCTCCTCCCTGCTCACATCAAAGACAGAGCCAGGAGAACAAACCCAGGGGAAATCCACCTTTCCTCCCCTCCAGCAAGCCCAACACAAGCCCAGCAATCATCCTGAGCTCCTTTTTGTCTGGAAAGCACAAAGCTGTGGGAGCCTGGGGTGCTGCAGCCCTCAGCCAGAGGAGGCAGATGGGAGCCTTGGAGCTCCCGGTGAATTATTGATCTCTTCTTTCAGCCACCAGCACCAGACTGAAGCAGCAACTGGAGCCCATCCACCAGGATCAGAAAGGCAAAGCAGAAGGACAAAGAGGTACAAAAGCAGAGGCTGGGGGTGCCAGCAGCTGGCACTGGGAACCAGGGGTTCCCCCGAAGCTCCTGCTCCAGCTCAGCCTGGGAATTCTGGAATCATGGAATGCCCTGAGATGGGAGGGACACACAAGGGTCAGAGCCCAGCTCCTGCCCTGCCCTGGCACTGCAAAAATCCCACCCTGTGCATCCCTGGGAGCCTTGTCCCCATGCTCTGGGGCTGTTCCAGACATCCTCCAGGGAAGAACTTCTCCCTAAAATCCAACCTAAACCTCCCCTGGCACAGCTCCAGCAGGGAGCAGAGCTCTCCCTGGCCCTCAGGAGAAGCTGCAGACCACTTGTGCCTGAGGAATTTAAAAATAAACAAACATAAAAATATAAAATAAATAAAAATAAAGATTACAACAACAACAATAAAAATAAAATAAAGACTAAAAAAACCAACAACAAGCACTGACATCCCTCCTGCTCCCTGAGATGAGAGGAGCTTGTTCTGCTGAGGCAGGGAAGAGAGGAATTCCAAGGAAAAGGGAAGGACACGTGGGATCAGGGAGGAATTCCAAGGATATCAGAAGTCAGGAAGGAGTTCCAAGGACAGCAGAGGTCAGGGAGGAATTCCAAGGAAAAGGGAAGGACACCAGAGGTCAGGGAGGAATTCCAAGGACACCAGAGGTCAGGGAGGAATTCCAAGGACAGCAGAGGTCAGGAAGGAATTCCAAGGATACCAGAGGTCAGGGAAGAATTCCAAGGATACCAGAGGTCAGGGAAGAATTCCAAGGACAGCAGAGGTCAGGGAGGAATTCCAAGGATACCAGAGGTCAGGGAAGAATTCCAAGGATACCAGAGGTCAGGGAGGAATTCCAAGGACAGCAGAGGTCAGGGAGGAATTCCAAGGAAAAGGGAAGGACACCAGAGGTCAGGGAGGAATTCCAAGGATAGCAGAGGTCAGGGAGGAATTCCAAGGATAGCAGAGGTCAGGGAAGAATTCCAAGGATACCAGAGGTCAGGGAGGAATTCCTGGGCAGAGCAGCCCTGCAGCACAGTGGGATCACCTGGAGCCTGCACTGAGTGAAAGGTTGGAGTTTCCAAGTGGGAGCAAAAAGCAGCAGGAGAGCCCAGTGAGCCCAGCTCCCACCACCTGCTTCTATCCCATCGTTCTATCCAGGCCCAGGCAGAATTTCAGAGTCTGGAGATGGCCCAGTGCTCCCACATTTTCATCTTCACCCTCCAGTGAAATGAAATTCTATGAAACCACCACCAGCACTCACAGAAATCACTGTGCTGACTTTGCACCGTGCCTCTCCTGCCATATTTATTCCTAACATTGGGGAAAGGCCTGGAAAACAGAACTTCAAACAGAGGAGGTGACTTTCCATGGGATTTTTCTGATTCCTTTTGCAGGACTGATGCCTCACCCCCAAGCCTGCCCTGGATTTCAGTGTGGCTTTATTGTTATGGGAACAAAATGATACAGGAAAAAATAAAAAATCAGCGGTTCTAATTTGATATAATGACATAAAATCACTGCTAAAATAATGAAATTCAGCTGGATTAGCCTCAATAACAGCAGCACTAATTAAAATTATTGCAGTTCCCCATTACTGGGAGGTTGGTGAACACCTGAGGCTCTCCCCAGGCAGGAGTGGGTGAGTTTGGCTTTGGGGGTGTCAGTTCAGCCTTGGTGAGCTTGGCAAAGGGGCTGTTAAGGAACACTAATTACCCACCACTAATTACAGCAGCAATAACAACACCTCTCCAATCACCCCTGCACGTCCAGCAGGCAGGGACAGCTCTGACAAACAAACAAAGCAGGATTTGATTTCCCTGGATTGCCCATCCCTGGCAGGTCCAAGGCCTGGAGCAGCCTGGGCTGGTGGAAGGTCCCTGCCCGTGGAACAAGATCCCTTTCAAGGTCCCTTCAACCCAAACCCTTCTGGGATTATTTCTTTTGCAACTTTCTCTCTTCCATGCCCCAAATCAAGTTTTTTTTTCCTGGTTTTTCCCAGCCCTGCTGTGGCTCTGAGTGGCAGAAGTGGAGCAGGAAGAGCCACGAGGAGCAGACACAGAAGCAGAGGTGCTCCAAAGCCTAGATCCCACCAGGCTCCACCTCCTGCTCCCAGGAAAAAGCCAAACCCACCCAAATCCTCCAGGCAGGGATGGAACAGGCAACACCAGGTTGAATGTGAGAGTGGGAGTGAGAGAATTCAGCTTGCAGCTCCTGCCTGGTGGCTTTGATAAACTCCTAAAGCTCCACCACCAACCACCCCTGTGCAAACCCCGAGCCCCCGAGGAAGCCACGAGCTCCCAAAACCTCCTGCCCTGCTGGAAATCCTCCTGGTGGGCTCCCAGAGCAGGCAGACCATGCTGAAAGCTGCCAGATGATTTTATTTGTGGCATCCACAGCGGATCTCAAGCAATTATTTGCTGGAGGAGGTGGCGAGTGTTTCCATGGCAATGAGCTGGCATTGCCTTGGTGACCACGGGCTGCTGGTGCTGCTGAAGCACCCTGACCTCTGCACAGCTGAGCACAGCACGGAATTTCCTCCTTCCCTGCCTGATGGTGGCTTTTATTGGAGCTCAGCCCCAGCCAGGAGTTGCCTCAGGTGGTTGTGCAGAGCCAGGGAAGCATCCTCAGCTCGTGGCACCAACCCTGAATTAACCTGTCCCTCAGCCCAGCTCCAATCCTGCCTGCTCCTGAGCCTCAATCCACCCAGCTAGAAAATGAAACAGAGCAGACCCAGCACTTCATTAGCCCAGACATCAAAAGCAAATTAATCTACCAGCGTTTAAAGCCTTGAAGAGAGGTCACGCTGAGAGACAGATGTGTAAGCAAGGTGCAGGAGGGGCTGGCACATCAAAAAACAGCTTTGCAGTTTCCTCCCAGGTGAGGAGTTCATCCAGATTTCTGTGGGAGAGCCAGAGCTGGGTCTGTCTCCCTCCAAACCACCTCCAGATAAATTTGTGTTGGCATCAAAGCCTCGTCCTGAGCTCCGGTGGCAGGAAATTGTTGCAGCTCTGCCTTTGAGAGCTCCCACTGCCTCCTCTCCCAGCTCTTCTGGCTGGACCATTCCTGCCCCAAAACCTGATCCCTCTGAAGCATTCCTCCAGTTCCTTTTCAAACCCAAGCCCTGCTCTCCACACCCCAGAGTGGTTTCCATGGAGATGTAAAAACCCCCCAGAGGCACCTTCGGGGTGCAGGGCAGGAGTTTGGGAGAGCAGCAAAGGCTGGGAGAGAGGAGTGAGGAGGGAGCTGGGGCCCTGCTGCCCCTCAGCTGCAGGGAACAGGCTCCAGGCTGGCTCCCAAAACAGAATTATGGAATTATGGGATGGCCTGGTTGGAAAGGATCCACAGGGACCCTCCAGCCCTGCACAGACCCCCCAGCAATCCCACCCTGGGCATCCCTGGAGTGGTGTCCAAACCCTCCTGGAGCTCTGGCAGCCTCGGGGCTGTGCCCATTCCCTGGGGAGCCTGGGCAGTGCCAGCACCCTCTGGGGAGGAACCTTTCCCTGAAATCCAGCCTGACCCTCCGTGGCACAGCTCCAGCCCTTCCCTGCTCCCAGGAGCTGCAGATGCTGAGGAGTTTCCCCTCAGCCTCCTCCTCTCCAGGCTGAGGCACAGAAAAGCCAAGGACACGGCCAAAACTTCACATCCTGTTGACACAACTCCCTGGAGGCACCCAGAGCCCAAAGCAGAGTGCAGTGACCCTAGAGACACACAGCCACACGTCCTAACAAGTCCTCCTACTCCAAGCACGCCATTCCCCAGCAGATTTGATACTTTCCAGGCCAAATTCCTTGTTTATAAAAAAGTCAGGAGCTATTTTGTCTCCTTTCAGCAAACCTCCCTTAAAATCTCCCAGCCAGGACTTCACACTTCAGGGACAGGAGTGAGGAAGCACAAAGGGACAGTGCCAGCGTGGCAGGGGACACTGGGCAGCCTGGGGGACAGGCAGAGCATCCCTGCTTTCAGCCCCAGGAATTGGGACATCTGGAGAACACAGCAGAAATGTTCTGGAGCATCCTGTGCCTCCTGGTGAGTGCTCACCCCTGGGATTTGAGCATATGGCTGCTGCAAGCCTGCCCAGTGCCACTCTGGTTTTTTAACCATCAAACCAGTCCCCCAGGCTCCCCAGCCTGCATTTCCCCTCCCTATCAAACAAGGGAAAAGAATTCAATTTGGGGTTTCGAGAGTTTCCAGCTAAGATACACAATTAGAGAAATATTCACTGCAGAGGATGATAAATGACCCTGGGCTGGAGAACCTCAGCAAGGATCTGTTCTTCAGGCGGCTGTGATGACACAAAGTCTTCTGCAGGGCTGTTTTACAAGCTTTCCCCCGAGCCCAAACTTGTTAACCTTCATTTCCCTGCCTGTTTGCAGAGGAGTGACAGCTGCAGCCAGAAATCCAGCACTCAGGTTTCCTGTCAGAGTTAAAAAATCAAACAGGGATGAAATCCTCTGCTGTTACACCCTGACGAGCAAGAAGGAGGGGAAGAAAAGAATAAAAAAAAAAAAAAAAAAGGAGTGGGAGGAAATCCACAGCTTTAAAATAATTTCTGAAACACAAAAGGACTTGTGCAAGTCAGGTGGGAAACATGCACTGCATGGTTTCCTTCCCTCATTACCTGTCTGGAGTCTGAGCCTGCCTGTCCATCACCCTCTCCAGGTTCAGCTCAGCCTCTGGAGCAGGGAAAAGCTGTTCTGGGGAAGGAAGGAGCTGAGGAACATCCCCCAGCCACCAAACTCTGCAGCCAGGGAGTGATTCCTGCTGCTCTGGGTGGCTGTGTGTGCTGGGAGCCTGGCAGGGATGTAAATCCCATCATTCCAGCCTGGAAAGGGGGGACACAGCCAGGGGGAGATGCAGAGAAATGGGAACAGCCTTTGGGTGTCTTTCAGAAATGTCTGGAGGGTTCTGAGTTGTTCCCTGCACCACCTCTGGCTCTGGTGCTTCCAGAGGCACAAGCTGGGATTTCTGGCTGTGCCCACCCTGCAGCTCAGCCCCCCTGGCACACAGGGCACTGGGAGCTGGCAGCAGCACAAGCAGCACATCAGGAGCTCCTCCAGAGCCACCCGAGCTGCTGGTCTGAGCTCCTGGCAGCCCCCGGAGCCTCCAGCACCAGGAGGGCTCTGCAGCACGCCCAGGTCACTGTCAGGAGATAACTGCCCAGCAACCCACGCTGTTCTCTGGCCCAAAATCATCTCCACAAACGACTTTCAACTCTTTGTCCTCCCAGCAGCAGCGACAGGGACAAACGATGCCCTCAGGGTGGATGCTTTGCCCCTGAACCCCTCAGGCATGAAAGGAAAACGCTGATTTCTCTCCCATCTCCTGCTCTCTCCCCAGTGCTTTCATTTATTCCCGTTTATTGATCGGGTTTGAGGCGGCTCAGAGCTGGGAAATTCCTGCCTGATGTGCCAGGGATTTGTGCCCCCATCCCATCTCTGCTCCAGGTGCAGTTCTGGAGCTGGCAGCCCCCCCTGGCCTCCCATCCCAGCCACCCCAAAGGAATGAACCAATCCATGTATAGCCATGTCGAGAGACAGGGAATTACAGGATCCATCTGTCTGCAGCAAAGCCAATTCCCTCTGGAGGATATAAAATTAACTCCTTTTTCTTTCTTTCTTTTTTTTTTTTTTTGGATGTTGTTTTCTCTGTTTTACTACAGTCACAACTTTCAGATCTGTGTGGGACAAGGAGAGGACAAGGACAGGGAGAGAGGAGCTGTTCATCTGGGCAGGGATCAGGCAGGAGAGAAAACTCCTGGGAAAGTGCTCTCCTGGCCCATCCTCCCTGCTCTAAAAAAGCTTTGCCACTGATGCTCCGAGGGCTGTGCTCTGTGTTTTTCCCAAATTGGGAGTCAGGCTGTCTTTAGGGCTGTAAACCAGACAGTGCAAACAAAAATAGAGCTGGAAAAAGAATGTGTGCAGGGATGCCAAACCTCCCTCATTTCCAAGAGTCTCGCTCCTCTCACATCAGCTTTCCACCCCACTCCTAAAAAAGCATCCCTACCCTGGAACACAAACCCCAGAAGGAGCTCCCAAGGTGACATTTTCACTTCATTCATAATTCTGGGAGGTCTCACTGTCCCTGCTGAAAAGCTGAGGAGAATCCACGGCTGGGGTGGCAGCAGTGGGGATGGGGCTGCTCAGGTGCCATGGGGAGAGGCTGCATTGCCACCCTGAGCACCTTTAATCCTCACCTGCCTGCTCCTTCCATGCCTCCACAAGGTTCCTCTGTTTTCTGCTCTAGAGGTGCAAGGCTCTGCTCCCATTCCCAATTTTATCCTTCCTTGCAATAACTCAAAGTCACTCAAAGTGGAAAACACTTCCAAGGTCACCCACACACCACTAACCCACACCATGAAATGCCACACCCACCGATTTTTCCAGCACTTCCAGGGATGGTGATTCCACCACCACTGCCCTGGGCAGCCCCTGCCAGTGTTTAACCAGGGAGGAAATATTCCCTAAAACATTCCCACCTGGCACAGAGCACGTTGCAATCTTGGTTTCAGGGAGCAAAAAGATCCCAGGAAACACAAGATGGATGCAGAAACACCCTCAGCTGACGGTGTTCCAGCAGTTCCATCCCTCCTGTGTCCACCCAAGCCACTCCTTGCTTCCCAAGGTGCCAAAACTTTCCTGCCTCAGCCTTTCACAATTCCCCCTCTGCTCTCCCTGCTTCTCCTGGAGGCTCCTGGGAGGATGGGAGCTGCTGCAGGGAGCTGGCTGGGGCACGGTGACATCTCTGGGGTCCCTGATCACAGCTGGCACTGGAGCTGTGCCAGCTGTGATCAGGGAACTCGTCCTCTGTCACCAAGGTGCTGCCTGTGGAACACAGATTTGCTCCCCTGCTCAAAGCCACCCTCACCCTCCTCTCCCAAAGCCAGTCCCAGATGGAAAGCACGGATCTGGCTGGCAGCAGAAGGCCCAGACCCAACAAAAGCCCCTCTGAGGCTGAGGCAGCCCCTCCATGCCCTCTGCACAGTGCCAACCCTGCCTGGCCTGGAGCTCATCAGAGCCACTGCCCCAGCACCAGGGACTGGCTGGGATTTCCACACATTCCTGATGGAATGCAGCTGCCAGGAGCACTCTGCTCTCCTGCAGGGGGCTGGATGCTGCTGGGTTTATTTTCCCTGCCAGCTGAAACTCAACCAGCCTGGCTGCAGCCACCAGCTGCCACCCCGGGGCTCTGCTGTGTGGGATCAGGGCACTGGGGATGGATCCAGATGGGGAAAAAACACATCTGGGGGTCCTGTGGGACTGAGCACAGCCCCAGTTTGCAGCAGGGAAAGCTGTCACTGTCACCTGCCTGTCACTGTCACCTGCCTGTCACTGTCACCTTCGATGCCAGCCCCTCTCCAGAGAGAACAACTGATGGCACAAGTGAGGGGCAGCAAGCACTGGGAAGGGTGCCTGCAGTTCCACAGGGAGTCTGGGGGTGTTCCCGTGGCTGATGAGCACATCCAGAGGAAGCAAAGCCCCCCCTGCTCTGGCTCTGCCCGGGGTGTCTGCACTGGGGGGTGATGAGCTCAGCCCTGCCCTGCTGAGGTGCTGCTCCTGCCTGCTCCAAGGCCCAGGCAGGGAAGGATCTCTGGGAGCTCTTTCCCTTATATAGTAAAAAAAAATATCCCAAGAGAAGGAAAACAGAGCAGGGGAGGAGGGAGAGAATTTCTCCAATTCTCAAACTGGAGAAGAGGGGGAGAGAGGAGGCTCTGTGTGGAAGGCCGTGGTTTATCCATGACCACGATCCAGCAGCGAGCCAGGACACCTGGATTTTCCCTGCCAGCACTTCCTGCTGCCCTGCCTCTGATCCCTGATTCCCTCTGAAGTGGCAGTGACACCTTCCAGGTGGAAATCTCCACGTGGGAGCTGCTGCTGGCTCTGATCAGGGGGATCTCCAACCTGGTGCTGAGGGCAAGAGGGCCTGGATGTGCAATAAAACCATCTTGGGGCACAAAAGATGGAAAACATCCCTTTCTTCCCAAAGTTCCCCAGGAAAAGCCCTTCCCTGAGGTGGAGACACAATGGAAAAAGCAGAATTTCCATCACTGCTGTGTTCTCCAGTGACCCAGCCAAGGTCTGGGGAGAGCTGTCCTCTCACCGCTGGGACCTTGAGAGGGAGCAGCGAAGGGAGAGCTCAGAATGCAGCTGGCACAAACCACAACCAAACACAGCCCAAAGCACTCCTGAGTCTCACACCATTCCTACCACAGCCACAAACACTCTGGGCTGAATTTTCACCTCCCAGCCTGGGCTGGGGGAATCACTTTTCCTCAAATCCTGCGAAAATCTGGAAGAGAGAAGAAGTTTTGCCAGCTGAAAGCGTGAGCCTCAGCTCAGGGTAGTATTTTATTGACTCACAACTCAAAAGGAATTTCAGCAATCTGCTTCAAACACTGCTGAAAAATCCTGCTCTGCTTTCTGAGTAAGTGCTGAGCTTTCCATGCCAAACCCATTTTTCAAGCCAAAATTGACAAAGGCTAAACCAGGACGTCACCGCTGAAGCGAGCGCTGCCTCCGATCACACAGAGGGACTTTTACTCCAGGATAATGAAATGTTCTACTCCAAACCAACACTCCTCTCCCTCTGACAAGCCACGGACCACTGGGTGCTCCTCAAGGTCAGCTCCTGCTCCAAAGGCAGCTGCTCCCAATGAAACATGCCACGGATGAGGGATCAGAAAAGCAATTAAAAGCTCTTTGAACAGCAATAGCTTGGAACAAATACTAATTTGTACTTCTCTGCTGAGGAGAGAATATAAAATAACGTTTCCAGTGCCATTTGATGTAAATGGAGCTTTTTATGTGGAATCATTACAAGTATCAACAGCTCCTTCAGTGAATTCTTCTGGGAAGCTGAGTGGGGGGCTCGTGGATCATTTCCCTCTGCAGGGATAACAGCAGCAAACGAGGGGCTCTGCCCTTCTCCTGGATAATCACAGAGCTGGGGACCCAGGCAGGCTGAAGGAGCAGCAATTATTTCCTCAGAGCACTCAGAGATGCTGCCTCTGGGGCAAGAAGGAATCAGTTTTCCACTGGGAAACGTCCTGGGATGGGATCCCTGTGCCAGGTATCCCAGACCCGGAGCCCAGGGGTGGTGCCTTTGGAGTGCCCTGCTCAGTGCTGCAGTGCCGTGGCACATCCTCAGATCCTCTGGAGAGCTGTCAGCTGCAATGAATGCAGAACAAAACTCATCCAATGTTCTGAAATGGCCTGGAAGATTGATGCAAGGATTGCCTCCCTCTTTGTGCTTGGCTCTCCTCGCCCGTGGGAGCGCTCCTTGTGCTGGGGATGGACAGATTAATGAATTAATAAATAAATAAATAAAATTAAATAAACACAGCACAGGAATGGGGCTGGGGGGGGGGGAAGGAAAAACCCAGGGAGGACTCCACAGCAGGCAATTAACCTTTGAAATCCAAGCTGTGCTGCTGCTCATGAACAGCACCCTGGAACCTCTGAGTTCCAGCCATGTCCCAGGTGGAGCTGGCTCTGAACCCTGAGGATGTCCTGGGCAGGATCTGACTGCTCCCAACACCTGGAATGCCAAGGAAACACCTCCCATCAGCAGCTGCCCCGATCTCCTGCCACCAAGGGGCTGTGCTGCCCTGAGAAAAGCTCTGACAGCAGTTCTGGTGTCTCCTCACCTTCCCCAGGAGCTGTCACGGGACAGGATCCCCCGGAGGGTTGGGAACAATGCTTTGGAATTTGTGTTAGGGAGAGATTCTCCCCTGGGCAGGCCCTGGCACAGACTCCCAGAGCAGCTGGGGCTGCCCCTGGATCCCTGGCAGTGCCCAAGGCCGGGCTGGATGAGGTCTGGAGCAGCATGGGATGGTGGGAGGTGTCCCTGCCATGGTGGGGAGCAATGAGATGATGATGTTTCAAGTCAAGACCATTCCATGGTTCCATGACTCACCCAAGCCCCGAGCTCTAAAGGGAGTGGTGCCATTCAGCCAGGAGCAAACAGGTGGGAATTTTACATTCCCATAAAAACACAGACCAAAGTCCTGAGGGGCCTTGGATGAGGCCAGGGCTCTCTTTGCTGGAGGCAGCACCCCAGGCTGTGGCAGTACAACCCCAGCTCCTCAGGTCTCTGCTCCCTCTGAGAGGATCCAGAGAATGGGATGGAGTTGTCCTACAGGAGGGTCAGGCTGGATTTCAGGGAAAGGTTCCTCCCCAGAGGTGCTGGCACTGCCCAGGCCCCTCAGGGAATGGGCACAGCCCGAGGCTGCCAGAGCTCCAGGAGGGTTTGGACACCACTCCAGGGATGCCCAGGGTGGGATTGCTGGGGGTCTGTGCAGGGCTGGAGGGTCCCTTGGGTCCCTCCTAACTCAGGATGCTCTGTGATTCCAAAATCAAAGAAGTCCCAGGTGCCAGGAGGGTTCTGCCTCCAGCCTGGCACCTTCCAGCCAGGATTCCCTCCTCCAGCAGAGCTGGACAATGATGCTCCACTGCCTCAAGAGGGCTCCGTGAGACTTCTCTGCAGAGCTCTGCCGCGTCCCAGGATGAGAGGAGGAACAGCAGGGCCAGCCTGCCCTGCTCCATCTCCCTCAGGACCCCTCACCCTCCCCACACACACAGAGCTGAGGCTTTGGCTCTGATCAGCAGCAATCAAAATCGATTTTCTCTGTCCATCTATCTGCAAAGCCACTGGGGACTACGGAGAAGTTGAAGGAAAAAAAAAAAGGCAAAAAACCATGAATAAATTTTAGAGAAGGGATTGGGCATTTCCCTATGGACAGTGAGGTTTGGGACGGGCTTCCCTGGGGTTGCTGCTCTGGTTTGTTTGCACTTTGATCCAACCAGACAATGGCCTAAAAAAAGTGGTGAAAGTCAAGAGCAGAGAAGCTGCTGAAGCTGTTTCACTCTGCAGAAATGGTGGGAAGTGCTGGTGGGAAAGGTTTCCTAGAGCAGCTGTGGATGCCCCATCCCTGGACAAGCTGGATAGGGAGCAGCCTAGGACAGTGGAGGGTGTCCCTGCCCATGGCAAAGCGGATGAACTTTAAAATTCCAACCATTCCAGGACTCTGTGGTTGTGCTCTGCAGGGATCCAGCAGAGACCTAAGCACAGGCTCCCCTGGATTCCCTAAAAACTGCTCTTGGAGTAACAAGGAACAGCTTGGTGGGAGCAAGGAAAACAGAGCTCCTAAATCCCTGGAACTTGGGGAATGGCCTCTGGATTTGGCAGGATGGAGAAGACAGCAATGGCAACACCCACACCTGGTTACAGCCTGGAGAGACTCAGAACTTCCCACCTGGAATACTCTGGGGGCAGATGCTGGGCAGCCCCCAGCAAGCTGTGATCCCACTGTTCTTCCTGGCAGGCTCAGGGCCCCAAAGGAGCCATTCCCCCTCCCTCCACCCCAACACCACGCTCTGGCTCCGGGGCACTTTGCCCAGACACCTCCTCCTGCTCTCCACACCAACCAGCCCCACCCCAGCCTTGCAGCCAATTCTCACACCAGGGGGGCTCCCAAATCCCCCCCACTTTGCCCACAGAAGCCACAGAGTTTTGTGCCAAACTCCAGAGAAGTTTCCTGTTGGATTTGGACGGTGCCTCAGCCCCTGGGACACCGCCGGGAGGAGAGGCCTTGGGTGAGGTGTCACCAAGCTGGGCTCTGACACTCCATGCCTCATTAGCCCAGTGTCCCAGGCACGTGGGAGAACTTTTCCAGGTTTCACTTCCATTTTCCTCCCTTTTTATTGGGCAGTGCCTGTGAGCAGAGCTGGCAGGAATCTGCCACTCCGCAGCCAAAAAGCTCCGGAATCTTTATTGCCATTGGCTTTGAGATGCCCTAAAGCCAAGTTTTTACAAGGTAAAATCCAATAAAAGCCAGCCAGCTACAGCTCTCCTTTGTTAGCAGCAAGGCTGTAATTATCCCAATTCGCTTTTATGGGACTGATTGGGGACACACTCCATGTGATCCTGGATTTTCTCCTGCTGCCTGCCTCAGGTTTTCCCCAAGCTCCCATCACGGCAACATCCAAGGGCTGACAAAGCTGTATCGGCCTGACAAAAGAGTATCCATGCAGAAATGAGGGATGAATGGCCTATTCAGAAGCCACTGACAAGGTGTATTTCCCAATTTTAGAGCTTCTTATGGAACAACGAAGCAGGATTCAACAGGGAGCTGACAGGGACAGCTCAATCTCTGCTGGATTTGGACACTTTGCTGTAATTCTGATTTGTCGTTGCACGGCTGAGGTTGTTTTAGCTGAGTCCTGGTTTTTTATTTTGGAAAGAAAATAAGTCTCAGCCTAAAATAGGGGAGGTTAAAGCACAGGAGTGGAGAGAAAATGAAGTAGCAGCACTCCAGAGGGTTTTTTGTCATGGTCCTGAGCAGTGCTTAATCCTGGGAAATGATGGAGAAGGAGCTGCAGAGCCTCTTGCTTGTCCTGCCTTCGGGTGGATTATGCTGCTCTGCCTTTCCTCCTCATTCCCAAACAGACAGACCATGGAAGAGAGGAGGAGCAGCTTTAAAAATAACCCTGACCTGGTCATGACCCTGCAGGGAAGGTGCTGGGGAAGCACTGGATGCCTTTGATCCCAGAAAAACAGACCTGGCCTCGTTGGGATGCGTTTCCTGCACAGAGGTGACATGAGAAACTCCCCAGCACGCCTCAAGAAAACAGTGGAAAATCCCCAATTTTTCCAAGCAAGAAAAGCCCAGGAGAACAGAACTTTGCCAGGGTGGCCAAGGTGAGATGCTCTCCTGTCTCAGCTCCCTCTCCCATGGCACAGCCCCTCCAGTCCCAAGCTGTCCTCAGCTCCAGCTCCGCTTCCTGCCATCCCAACCCTGGGAAGAACAGCACCATTCCTCTTCCCTCCCTCAAAAACTTCAATAAAGTCCTACTCACAGCCTGTGAGAGCAAATTAAAGGGTTTGGAGCCTTCAGGGACACCCTAATTTCTTTTTCTTTGTTGCTTTTAGTATTGCCTGATAGTTTAAGTCTTATTTGAAGGCCCAGATCAAAGAAGAAATTTCTGCCTGGGTTATCTCCAGCACAACCATCAGACCAAAGCTATTTCCACCACAAAAATTCCTACTTGTATGAATAATTCCCAGCCAACGAGCAGCCAGGCTCTGAGCAGACACATCCACCAGACACACTTCACCTCTGCACACCCCAGGTGTCCCACACCCCAAAGGCTTCTCCTGCTCCTCACGGGATCATCTTCAGCCAAGTTTCCAACCACGAAAACCCTCGTTCCTCCTGACACCGCTTTAGAGCCACCCCTGCAGGAGCACCCAGACCCCAGACCCCAAACCCCAGACCCTGGGGGTCACTCACCTGCTCGTGGTACTCGATGCCCATGCTGAGGGTGTTGATGAGGATGGCGATCATGATCCCGCGGTTGAAGTATTTGCTCTCCACGATCCTCTTGAGTTTGGTGCCGAACGCCTTCCAGAGCTTCACCACCTTGTTCCTCTCCTTGGCCTTCTTCTTCTTCCTCCTCCTCCTGCCCCGCTGCTGCTGGAGCTGGTCCCGGTGGTCCCCGTGGCGCAGGTCCTGCGTGAACTCGTAGACGCCGTTGCTGTCGGAGTCGCCGTTGCTGTCGGAGTCGCTGAGGGCGAACTCGGGGTCGTCCAGGAGGCTGGCACAGAAGGGACAGTCCTGCAGCTCACAGCTCAGCCCGGGGCCACCAGCGCTGGGCAGAGCCCCGGCCGCGCTCAGCCCCGACAGCCGGCTGGGCGTCCGGCGGAGACCTGCGGGGGCAAGGGCACCGTGAGACACCGAGAGACACCCAGGGACACTGCTGAGAGCCACCATTGAGAGACACCACTGAGACACTGCTGAGAGCCACCATTGAGAGACACCATTGAGAGACACCACTGAGACACTGCTGAGAGCCACCATTGAGAGCCACCATTGAGACACTGCTGAGAGCCACCAGACACTGAGAGACACCCAGGGACACTGCTGAGAGCCACCATTGAGAGCCACCATTGAGACACTGCTGAGAGCCACCAGACACTGAGAGACACCCAGGGACACTGCTGAGAGCCACCATTGAGAGCCACCATTGAGACACTGCTGAGAGCCACCAGACACTGAGAGACACCCAGGGACACTGCTGAGAGCCACCATTGAGAGACACCACTGAGACACTGCTGAGAGCCACCAGACACTGAGAGACACCCAGGGACACTGCTGAGAGCCACCATTGAGAGACACCACTGAGAGACACCACTGAGACACTGCTGAGAGCCACCAGACACTGAGAGCCACCACGAGACACTGCTGAGAGCCACCAGACACTGAGAGCCACCGTTGAGAGCCACCATGCACCAAGAGCCACCACGAGACACTGCTGAGAGCCACCAGACACTGAGAGCCACCATTGAGAGCCACCACGAGACACCAAGACACTGCTGAGAGCCACCACACATTGAGAGGCACCACGAGACACTGCTGAGAGCCACCACACATTGAAAGCCACCATGCACTGCTGAGAGCCACCAAGAGCCACCATGCACCAAGAGCCACCATGAGACACTGCTGAGAGCCACCAGACACCGAGAGACACCGCTGAGAGCCACCACGCACCAAGAGCCACCACTGAGAGCCACCATGCACTGCTGAGAGCCACCAAGAGCCACCATGCACCAAGAGCCACCATGAGACACTGCTGAGAGCCACCAGACCCTGAGAGCCACCACTGAGAATCACCATGCACCGAGAGCCACTGTGAGACATTGAGACACCACTGAGAGCCACCACTGAGAGCCACCATACCCTGAGAGCCACCATGAGACACCGCTGAGAGCCACCATGCACCAAGAGCCACTGTGAGACACCCCTGAGAGTCACCATGCACTGAGAGCCACAAGACACTGCTGAGAGCCACCAGACACTGAGAACCACCACTGAGAGCCACCATGAGACACTGCTGAGAGCCACCAAGAGCCACCATGGGCCACCAAGAGTCACCATGCACTGAGAGCCACCAGACACCGAGAGCGACCGTGGGCCATGAGCCACTGCAAGACACTTCTGAGAGCCATCGTGCACCAAAAGCCACCGTGGGCAACCAAGAGCCACCAAGTGTCAGGAGACATTGAGCACCAAAAGCCACCATGCACTAGAGCCACTGTGTGCTGTGAGCCACTGAGAGCCACCACTGAGAGTCGCCACCACCAGACACTGAGAGCCATCGTGGGCCATGAGCCACTGCAAGACACCCCTGAGAGCCATCGTGGGCCATGAGCCACTGCAAGACACCCCTGAGAGCCATCGTGGGCCATGAGCCACTGCAAGACACCCCTGAGAGCCATCGTGGGCCATGAGCCACTGCAAGACACCCCTGAGAGCCATCGTGCACCAAGAGCCACCATGGGCAACCAAGAGCCACCAAGTGTCAGGAGACATTGAGCATCAAAAGCCACCATGCACCGAGAGCCACTACACACTGGGAGCCACCAGCTGCCAAGGTGAGGTCATTCCCCCTTGTCCTGTTGTTCCCTGGGAGCAGAGCCTGACCCCCCCAGCTGTCCCCTCCTGTCAGGGAGCTGTGCAGAGCCAGAAGGTCCCCCCAAGCCTCCTTTTCTCCAGGCTGAGCCACCACAGCTGCTCCTCACAGGAATTATTCTCCAGACCCTAAAAAAGCCTTCCATCCATCTATCCTCCCAAGCAGTTCTGGATTTTCCCCTCTTGGTCCCTTTTCCCACCCTCTACCCCCTCCATGGGATCTCCACAGAGCCTGGCCTCATTTCATGTCCCAGGCTGAGGGAAGTGTGATGGTGCCATCCCTCCCTTTCCCTTATTCCTGATTATCCCTGAGCAGCTCCCATCATTAAGGATCTCTGAGCACTATCCAGCTGTTCCACCCAATTTAGCCACCACTGGCATTTAGTTCCTAATGAGGAGGGAGAGGGAGAAGGGACCAGAGGTGCTGCTGGGATCACAGCTCAGAGAGTCACCGAGTCCCCTCCGTCTCCTTCAGCCTTTAATAAAGCTCAGGTGGATTTGCTGCCCGAGGCACGGGGCTGAGCCTTCAGGGGGATTTAAAATCAAACACATCATTTGTGGTGAGAGGAGAAATGCTGGCTGTCCTGGAGCCAGGGAATGGAAGGGCAGGGACAAGAGTAGCTGGGATGATTTGGGTGGAACGGCACCCAGATTTTATTTCCTCATATTTAGAAATCCAGTCCTTAAGTTTCCTCACATTCAGGAACCTTATTCTCAGTCTCCTTATATTTAGCAACCAGATATTAATGGCATGAGCACAGGATGCTTCCCACAGAATTCCGTTTAAGCATCAATTCCTTGAGATTCAGGGACAGTTAGCACAGGGACAATTTTCCCCTCTCACAGACCCATGGAAGAGACCTCTAAGCTCACCTCCAAGCCCATCAAACCACATCCATAAGTGCCACATCCACGTGGTGCCTGTCTGGAGGAGGGATGGCGACCACTTGGATCAGTTTTGAAGCAGTGGCTGCTCCTGGCTCTGAGCCCTGGAGCTTGGAGCTCACCCAGCAGCAATGCTGATTCCAGCCCCAGCTCCATCCCTTCGCTGGAAAACCGGGATGTGACAAGAGTCAAACCACATTTTCCTTGCCTGAATGTCACGTGGGTATCAGTGGCCTTCAGAAGGGCCTTGGAGGACAGGCCTGGCTCCTGGGCATTGCGTCACGGCCACAGCCAGGATCAGGAATGTTCTGCCCCTTGCACGGCGCTCCTGCTCAGGACTGAGCCAAGGGGGGAAGGCTCAGCCCTGCCCAGGGAGCAGCACAGGGAGGGGGTTTGCCAGATGGCTTTTAATGCTATCAAAGTGTTAAAAATGATATGAAAAGCCCTGGCGCCGCAGATGTCTTCAAAATACCAGAGTCTCCTTGGCTGCCTGCTAAAATAACCTCCAGCATTGCAGGGCACGGGAACACGGGGAACAGGCTGTACTCGGAGCTCTGCAAACCCACAACAAAAGAGGCAGGAGAATGCTCTCTCCCACCACTGCATCCTTCCCAGCAGACACCAACCTGGCCTCCAGCTGGGGCTGGGAGAGCCCGGGCTGTTCCTGGCTCCTTAAAGCTCTCAATTAGCACTTCTGGGCTCTCCCTGCACCAGTCTTGCACTGAACACGCTCTGCTTGCTGGCTTGGGAGAGGAGAGAGAGAATTAAAGGCTCTTTGTTCCCCCAGAAAGGCTGAGGGAGGGTTGGGAGAGCTTGGGATTCTTGCTCATGGCTCCTTTGCTGATTTTTAGGGATGGAGAAATGGGAATTTTGGGCTGTGCCTGGCAGAGCTCCACCCTGGTGCTCAAAGATCATCCCAAAGCCTGGAAGTCACATCCAGCACCTCTGGAAGTCACATCCAGCACCTCTGGAAGTCACATCCAGCAGCCCGGGAAGTCACATCCAGCACTCCTGGTGCAGAACTGACCCTGACTCAGCCCTGCAGGAGTGGCTGAGTGGGAAGAAGGGCCTGGAAAGGGGCAGATCCATGGAAGGGAAGAGCTGGGCACTCACAGGGTCTCCAGATCTACCCCAAATCCCTCCCCAGCCCATTTCCCTCAGGGGGGTGGATGAGCAGCCTCTCCCCACCTTCCAGCCCTTCCCAGCTGTGAGCACACTTCTGGAAGAGACAAAACAATTCCAGGAGATTTGTTTAAAGCATTTTGGCATCCTCTGGGCTGAAATCCCTCTGTGGAAAGAGGACACTGTAATTGCATTATTAATGACAACTCAATCTAATCCCAGCTTTCAAAGAACCACCCCAGGCTGCGGGAAAATCTCCTAAATCACCGAGCTGGCTCGGGGATGTCACAGTTGGGACTGAGATTTGGGCCTTTCTTCTCCTAAAAAGGACCCCAGCAGCAAGCAGGAGGATCCAAACTCTGACTTCAACAGCTCTCCTGCTCCTTTCTCTCCCAATTCCAGCCTTCTGCAGAGCCTGGGTTTTTATCTCAAGGTAAAAACGCATTCTCCTAAAACCCCTCATTAATTGGCAGAGCTGAGGATGAAGCAGTGATTTATAAAAAGTCCTTGCTGAACAACAGAACTGTTGGCAGTAACCTTGCCCCTCGTGCCAAGCTCCCGAGCGTTCGGAAGCGTCTGCCCGAGGCAGTTTCTATAAACAATCCACTTTTACCCTTTTGTGTGGGCCTTAAAAACAACAAAATTAACAAAGGCAAGCCTCCTGAACTCTCTGTCAAGCAAGCTTTCCTGTGACCCCCCCCAAAGCCAGGCTTGGTATTTTTCAGCACATCCATCACCAGGGTAAATATTTGTGTCCATGCAGACGCAAATAAACAGTTTTGGAAAACACAGGCATCAAAAAAACCAAATGACGAGTTTGGCTTAAAGAGATTAAAAAATAGAAGCTGGATCTTTGTGACTTTTCACTGTTGGAGGGCTTAAGAGTATTTTGCAGCTTTTAGCTCCAGCCACGAGGACTGGAAAAACATTTTATAAAATAGAAATCCAAGTGTTGCGTGTAATCACTGCTCCAGTGGGTGATTCATATGTGAGGGGAGATAAAACCTCCCTGGCTGTGCTGGGGTGGCTGCGTCTGTGCAGAGAGGATGGGACAGAGGCACTGAGCAGTTCCCCAGAATGCTCCCCAGGTTGAATGGAGCCCCAAATCTGCAGGAAAACTCAGCTCCACATTTCTTCAGCACACAGGGAGAGCCTGAGATGCGCAGCTCTGCTCCTGTCCTGCCCTCCACACGTCCTCTGAGCACTGAAACTGCTGCTCCTCCTTGCCAAAAAGAGATGCAGAGGCTCCAGGGCCCAGCAGAGCAGAACTGAAGTGTCTGGTTCGAGTTCTTTCGGTGCCTGCCTGTTTGAACTGTCTCAGTTTGCTTTATCTCATGCCTCTCCTGCAGATTCCACCTGCTCATCCTCTTCAAGGCAGCATCTCCCAGCCCTGGGGGTTCTCTGCTGGAGCTCCAGCATCCACTGGAGGTGTAACCCCAGGGGCTGCACAGCTCTGCCTTTGGCTGGGAAGAGTGGGAGCACCTCCAGGAAATCACAAAGCACACGAGAGCTCAAACCCTGATTTTGTAACCACAGCAAAGAGGCCTCCAGCAGCGGCCTGGACCATCCATGACGGTAAATCCAAGGATTTACCCATCCCACAGCACGCTCCCACCCATCCCAACCACCACAAAGTGCTGCCACTAAAACCTCGACCCTCGAGCCATTTGCCCTCATCCCAAACCAAGCCCAGCTCGGTCGCCCTTACCGTGCTCTCCCACCAGCTGCTGCAGCTTCCCGTAGGAATCCAGGCCCAAACTCCCGGGGCTGCTCCCGACGGCCGCCGCAGAATTCCCGTTCTTCCTCCCTTTGGGCAGGGCCTGGCCCCTGCCGCCGGGGGAGGGCAGGATGGTGGGGTAGTTCATGCTGCCGTGGCCGCCCAGCCCGGCCAGTTTGCCGCCCCCGGGGCTGCTGGCGGCCCGGCAGCCCCCGGGAGGCCCCTCCACGTGGCAGTCGGCGTGGTAGATGCTGTGCACGGCCCCGGCGGGGCCCGGCGGCCTGGGCGAGGCGGGCGGCGGCAGCATCAGCTGCCGGCCCGGCTTCATCACCTGCAGCTCCAGCTGGCAGAGCTCGGGGTTGGCACGAGGCCCCCGCGGGCTCCCGTTGCTGATGTGGTAGTGGTGGTGGTGGTGGTGGTGGTGGTGGTGGATCAGGTGGTGGATGGAGGTGATTCTCCTCCTGCTCCGCTGGCTCTGCCCGCCGCCGCCGCTGTTGGGGTTGACTTTTTTCCGGCGTTTGCTCTGCCAGTTGTTGTAGAGGCGGATGGTCCTTCTCTTCACCTTCCTGAAGATGTGGCAGATGTACTTGAGCAGCTCCTCGTAGCAGCTGCCCGGCTCCGAGAAGCTGGCGATGGTGCTGTCGTTGGACAGGTAGCGCGCCCGCTGCTCCTGCATCAGCTGGTTCTCCCGCTGCTTGGTCTCCGAGAACTGCGTGGCAATCACCACCAGGCACAGGTTGATCATGAAGAAGGAGCCAACCTGGGGGGAGAGCAGAGCAAGGAGTCAGCAGGTGTTGGAATTCAGGACATCCCTCTGGCTGTCCTGGATTGCCCAAACCCCTGGCAGGGGGCTCAGAGACCCTGGCACAGAGCCCAAGACCCCTGTGACTTCCATTATGACCCATAGAAAAAGTTACCAAGCTTAGATGAGGATCTGCAAGCCACAAAAGTCTAAGCAGAATAATAATTAGTTTGTCACGAGGTGGAAAAATAGATTTTTTGGGGTTTTTAGAATGGGGGTTAAGGGGGCAAGATGGAGGAGTCTGGGCGTGCCCAGCCTTTCTCCTTCTTCTTCTTGGCCTCCACCTTCTGCTGTGATGGTGGCACTTTTGGATTGGTTTAGAGTAGAAGCTCACTGTCTAACACAGGTGATGGGGATTGGGAAGTAACTGTAAATATTGGACATGTAGTTTTTGGTATAAAAACATAACACCACCCCAGGGGTGGCCAGAGTGCCTCTGACTGTCCTGCTGAGCAGACCTTGGCAGGCCAGAGAAAGAATTTTATAGATAAGAAACAATGAACAACCTTGAGACCAAGAACTGAAGAGCTCTGACTCCTTCTTTGACTGCCAGGCTGGGAAAAGAGACTTTGTGACACATCTGGGGGTCACTGTGAGCAGCTAAAGCCCCGAGAGGTGGCATGGAGTGAGGGAAGCTCCTCGCCGCCACTCGGCAATCCCGGGATTTCCAAAGGTGCCAAATCCCAGGGGCTGCTCGCCAAATGTGCTGCCAATGTGTGCCTGAGGTGCTAAATCTGCTCTGCAGCATGCTCAATGATTTCAGCTCTGCTCCCCTCCCTCCAAGCAGTGACATTTGCTAACACAGGTGTAGGAGACACACACAGTGCCCAGCACAGCCTTGCTCTGGACATTCCCAGAGTCACAGGATGAACCAGGCTGGAAAAGGCCTTTGGGATCATCCAGCCCAGCCCACGACCCAACACATCCTCATCAACCAAACCATGGCCCTGAGTGCCACATTTTCCCCTCCTGGGCTTGCTAGACACATCCAGGGATGGTGACTCCAGCCCCTCCCTGGGCAGACCATTCCAGTGCCCAGTCACTCTTCCAGTGAAGAACTTTTTCCTGAAATTTGGCCAACCTGAAGGGAAAGATGATTTCAAGTCCGATTTGTGCTGGTTTGAAACAGCCTCTTCTCTTCTTCAATCATTTCCCACCCCAAGAGAGAGTGAAATCATCCTGGGGGTGCAGGCAGGGCCCGTGGATCTGTGTCCTGGTGCTCCTGAGGCTCCCTGACACAGAAAGGCATCTCCAGGACACTCAGTGCTCCCGAGGGGCTGAGTCAGTCTCTGGGTGAGCTGATGTCTTCTTGGGGGACACCAAGCTCTCAAAACCAAGTCCCAAGGCCAAGAAAGTGACGTGACCTAAAGCTGCATCCTTCCCTCAGCTGTGGAGCCCACAGAGTGATTTTTCACCACTGGAGCTCCTGAATCAGCCAGAGGACAATGTCCAGTGTTCCCAGTAGGGAATTGGTGCCCTGAGGGGTGAAAAGGGAGTGACCTCAGGGCAAGGCCAGCCCTGGGCAGGGATGGATGGAACCTGGAATTGTCTGGTGAACGCTCAGGGAGGCTCTGTGGGGATGGTTTGTGTGCTGCTCTCCAGAGTGCAAGAGATGCTGCCAGAGGAGCAGCAGAGGTGCCTTTCCCAGCTCCAGGTGACTTGGGCAGGAGTCACCTTCTGCCTTTTCCACATGGATCCACCTGGAGAGGACAGCTCAGGGGAGTGGAGCGTGAATCTCTGCTCATGGCCCACTGCTCCAGCTCAGGAATCCCTGACTGCTCCAGGCACTCTCACCCTGCTCTGATCCAGGTTTCCCACTGCTGCCTGCACTTCCCAAGGCCTCCAAACCCACCCTGACAAGGACAGGGTTACCTGGAAGGACTGGCCAGTCACAAAATCACCTTCAAACACCTCCATCCCGTGCCCTGCCTGAAATCTTCGTGGCACCTTCCCCTCCTGCCTTAAATATTTCACTTTTCCACTTCCTGGAGGAGGTTGTGCCCTTTGGAAACCAGAACCTGGTGAAGATGGACTGGCAGCTTGTGGAGACTCCCCCAGCAGCTCCAGGGGGGGATATTTTGGTTTTAGGAATGTGAGAGCTCAGAGAGGTGCACTGCTGCTGTGAGAATTATTGTTATTTAAAGGGTTCCAGGTGGAATTCAGAAGTTTGAGGGCTCTCCAAAGAAATGAGGAAATCCAGGTTTTTCCTCCTTTAACCTCCTCAGTCTGCTGTGGCACATTGAGGAGGTTAAAGGAGGAGAAACCTGGAATTTTGGGCACAGACACATCCAGGTGACAAGACCAAGAGTGGGAAGGCAAGAGGGAGGGAAAGTCCTGAATCCTGCCTGGTTCTTCTCTGTGGAAAAAAACAGGGAACAACTTCACCCCCCCAAGGACAAGGAGAATCTGCCAAGTCATACTTACTATGATAAGCAATATAAAATATATAAAATTGTAAAAAGAGTGTGCATCCATCACATAATACATGATGTCCACCCATCCTTCCAGGGTTATCACCTACAGGGAGACAGAGAAAAGGAGTGTGAGGACAAAAGTCACCCCAAAAGTTGTTAAATATCAGTTTTCCCACAGTGCCAGGTACCCATCCCTCCACAGAAACTCTTGGGATCCATCCCAGCTCTGTTTGAGAGGGAAGGAATGGGGCCAAAGGGCTGGCCTGAGGTTCCCACAGGAACCTGGTACAATTAAAACCATGAAACATTCCCATAAACCCCCTGAAACACTGCTTCTGAGGCAAAGAAATTCCAAGGAGGGATTAAAATCCCCCAAAAACCTCCTTTCCCCACAGAGATCTGGAGCTTTCCCTAAAGCTGCTGGTTTTGTAATGCAGCCCAGAAAATTCCCACATTTTTAACTTGGTTTTGTTTCTGCAAACCCAATTTCCTTGTTGATTCCTCCTGGCTCAGCATTCCAACTGCACCACCACTATCATAGTGGGAGAGCATCTGAATGGAAGAGAGGCTTTAATTAAATGTAGACTTGATTTAAGGCTCGTTTTCTCAGCCTTCCTTCCACTAAAAAAAGCAGCTGAGGGTTTAATTAACACCACCCAGGCTGTGTGCACAGCAAAGCGAGCTCTGCCACGTAATTTACACTTTTTATTTAGACAAAATACCCCAAACTTCCAGGGCTGCCTTGCTACTAGAGCTGAAATTCCATCCTGGAGTTGCAATTTCCATCAGAATCCCAGCTCCAGTCTGAACCCACTCCCAGGGACATCCCCCATCACCTCTCCACCTGAGCCTGGGGGACTTGGGAAACCCCACAATTGCAGTGGCAGCATCCCTGATTAAACCACGTTTGCAGGGGAGGAATTGCTGTGGGAAGAGAAGGGGTGGGGGGGATGGGGTGTAGGGGATTTTCTGCCTGGTGTGTCCCCAAAAACTGATCCACAAACCCTGAATCAGAATAAACCTTGCCGGGAAGTCAGGCACAAATCCACGAATTCCCTGTTTTTGTTTTTTTTTTTTTTTTAATGAGGAGCAGAAGGAAACTCCTGGATAAGAATCTTCAGGACACAACCCCACATTCACACAACCATCAGAACCCACGAGCAGCTCGGGGCTCTCTGGGATTTCTCACCCTCAACACAAAGTGCTGATGTTTTCCCAGCCAGTTCCTGACCTTCTTCCCGTGTGGAAGCTCGGGGAGGTTCACCCCCACCAGAGAGGAGGCAGCCCAGCTAAAACCAACCAAGCTCATCTGCCAAGGAGGAGATGATCTGGGAAGTTTGTCCCTGCAGCTGTTTCCCGTGTCAGGGCTGTCAGTGCTCAGGGGATGGGGTCTGACACCTTGGCTGCTCTCACATCCCTCAGCTGCTCTCCCACCTCCCATCCTCGCTGACCAGCCAGCAGAGGATGGAGGAAGGACAGAGCAGCAGGAAGGACAGGCCAGCCACAAAATCACCTTCAAACACCTCCATCCCGTGCCCTGCCTGAAATCTTCGTGGCACCTTCCCCTCCTGCCTTAAATATTTCACTTTTCCACTTCCTGGAGGAGGCTGTGCCCTTTGGAAAACCAGAACCTGGTGGAGATGGACTGGCAGCTTGTGGAGACTCCCCCAGCAGCTGCAGGGGGGCATATTTTGGTTTTAGGAATGTGAGAGCTCAGAGAGGTGCACTGCTGCTGTGAGAATTACAGCACTCAGCAAAGCTTTGTGAATTCCAGAGTGCTTCAGGTTGGAAAGGACCTCAGAGCCCACCCATCCCAGCCCTGCCATGGCAGGGACACCTCCCACTGTCCCAGGCTGCTCCCAACCCCATCCAGCCTGGCCTGGATCTTCCCAGCAGCCACAGCTTCTCTGGGAATTTCCTTCCAGCCTCTCCCCAGCCTCACAAGGAAGAATTTCTCCCAAAATCCCATCTAACCCTGCCCTCTGCCAGCTTAAACCCACTGCCCCCTGTCCTGCCACAAACAGCTTTAACAGCACCCCAGAGGATTCTTTACCCATCATCAACCCCAGGGTCAGTCCAGGGCAGGCTTTGGTCCCCATTTCCCCCTGGGGCTGTTATTCCCACGGCTGGGAAGGGGTTAAACTGCCTGGGTGTTCATCCCGGAGGAGCAGCCCGGCAATCAAAGCCCTGCTGCCCCTCCCTGAGCACATTTACAGAGAACAAAGTCCTTTTGGGGCAGTCCCTGGGCTGTGGGGGCTCTGTGCACAGCTGAGCCTCCCACAGCCCTTGCAGGGTCACCAGGAGGTGACACGAGGTGACACACCGAATCTCTGCCCCTTTCCCAGGAATCATCCCCTCTCTGCTGCCCTGGTTCCCTCCCTCCCTTCCCTCTGCAGGCTCGGAAGGTTCTCCAGCCATTCCCACTGAGGGATGAAAAACCAACCCAGGGACCCCCAAAACATGGGATGCACCTCTCCACTGGATTTGGATTCAGCTGGAAATCCTCAAATCCCGTGGATTAAACCCATTAAACACAGGGAAAGAAAAAGGAGTCACCTGAGGGCTTCTGAGCCACCAACCCTTGCAGGGATATTTTTGTTGCAGGAGAGGCAGCATTTCCCACAGGAATCAATCAACACCCCCTGTTCCTCCTCTGGAGGGTGAAACTGCTCACCAGCTCTCTGAATATTCCAGGTGTAATCAGCATTTGTGTTATTTACTGCTGGTTTGTAAAGCAGGGGGATGCAGGAGGGACAAAGAGACCTCTGGGGCTTCTCCTGGTGTTTGGCCCCAGGGGATTCGTTCCTGGGCTGCCAGGATCCAGGAGCAGCAGCTCTCCTGGAAAAGAGGAGGCTCCCAGACGTCCAGCAGGGTTTTTAATCCCAAAGCTCTGGGGAAATGCAGGACAACACGTGCACAGCCACCTGCAAGGGTTGGGCTCCTTCCAGCCTCATTCCTGCTGGATTTCAAGGACTTCCCGAGGTCATCTCTCCCTGATCCAAGGAAAAATGCACATCCCCAGCAAGGCCCTGGTGAAATGGGAACCAGAGCACCAGGACCTGCCAACAGCAGCTTTACAGACCCCCAGCTAAAGCCTTTAAGTGGTTTTGGGGGCACCTGCACAAGGTTGACTGCTTTGATCCCCCTGGGAGTGTTCCAGGCCAGCCTGGATGGGCTTGGAGCAGCCTGGGAGGGTGGAAGGTGTCCCTGTCCAAACTGGAGGGGTTTTTTCCCCCAGCCCAAAGCCCAGTGGGATTCCATGAGAGCCAGCAGCTCTCCCTGTGCTCCCAGGAGCTCGGGGATGTTTTTCAGCCCTGTTTTGGTTATTCCACTGAGGAGAAAGCACTTTCTCCTCTCTTCATCCCCACTCTGATTAATCCACTCAGCTGCCCTTCCAAGCCCTGCAGGGATGTGTCCCACAGCCCTGGAGCACCTTCCAGGTGCTCCCCACCCTGGGCAATCCCTGCTCAGTGATGAAAGGCTGCTCAAGCCCCGCTGGTTCACACGGGGCCCCACTAAAGAGCCTCTCCCACCAACACCACCCACAATTATTTATCAGCCAGATAAGAGGGTGAGAACTCGCTCCTCGTTCTGCTCTGATGGGAAAGATGTGCAAGGCACAGGAAAATCAGCGGCTGCAGGGCCAGAGCTGGGAGATTCAATTAGGATGAGTGGCAGGGTGGTGCTGGAGGTGCTGCTCCTGCTCCTCACCTGGGGCACAGGAGGTACCTGGGAAAAGATTTCTGCCTCGCCAGGAGAACAGGGCTGTCCTCTCACCCTGCTCAGCTCCTGGGTGATGCTCAGGTCCTTCCCTGCTCCTGCAGTTCTTTACCCCTTCCCCAGGGTCGGGATATATCATTTCTCTCCCATTAATACCAGTAAATCTCTCAGTTTTGCCCCAATTCTCTCTCCCCTCACTGCAGGAATTTAACAGAAAACTCCCTCGGGGGCACACAGAGGCGGGTTTTGATTTCACTGATGCTTGGCTTGAGCACTCCCTGAGCACCTGACTCACAGGAGCAGGATGAGTGTGGACAAAACCCAATCAGATTTAATTTTTTTAGGTCTTTGCTGATTCTGATCCCCCTGCTCTGCTCATGCCACAGTAATTTCATCAGCTGTAATAAAGATGCTCGTCTGATTTATAGGAGAGTAATTGGGGACAGAATCAGATCTTCCAGGCAAGCTAATCAGAGTCAATCTAAAACTCCAGAGTGAAAATCACGAGGGAAATGGAGATTAAAGATGCTGGCAATTAACTCAGACCTCCTCGGTGCTCCCAGGGAGGCAGCAGGTTTACACTGCTTTTCCTGGGGTCACTTCAGAGCTTGCACAGAACGATTTCTTTCATTGTGTCGAGAAGTTTTCATCACAAACCCTCTTTCCTTTGAGCTCTGCCAAAATCTTTGCGAGCTCTTGGCTGCAGCCCACTCCAAGAGAGCGGGATGGGTTTTATTTTCTGCTCCAGTGTCAGATAACAAAGAGCAAAAAGAATCATCCAGGGGAGAAAACCTCGTGCAAACTCCAACTTCCAGGAGTCCAGGGCTGAATTCCTGGCTGCTAGAAAGCACCAAGGGCTGGTGCCAGAGCTGCAGCTCCCAGCCCACCTCCAGCTCCACGGATCACTGGAGGGAAGGCTGGAAAGGCACCGTGGGGAGCCTGGGAAATCAGAACCCAGCACAGGGCACACAGAATTCCAGCCTGGGAAGATCAGAACCCAGCACAGGGCACACAGAATTCCAGTCTGGGAAATCAGAACCCAGCTCAGGGCACACAGAATTCCAGCCTGGGAAGATCAGAACCCAGCACAGGGCACACAGAATTCCAGCCTGGGAAGATCAGAACCCAGCACAGGGCACACACAATTCCAGCCTGGGAAGATCAGAGCCCAGCACAGGGCACACACAACTCCAGCCTGGGAAATCAGAACCCAGCACAGGGCACACAGAACTCCAGCCTGGGAAGATCAGAACCCAGCACAGGGCACACAGAATTCCAGCCTGGGAAATCAGAACCCAGCACAGGGCACACACAGCTCCAGCCTGGGAAGATCAGAACCCAGCACAGGGCACACAGAATTCCAGCCTGGGAAGATCAGAACCCAGCACAGGGCACACACAGCTCCAGCCTGGGAAGATCAGAACCCAGCACAGGGCACACAGAATTCCAGCCTGGGAAATCAGAACCCAGCACAGGGCACACAGAATTCCAGCCTGGGAAATCAGAACCCAGCACAGGGCACACAGAACTCCAGCCTGGGAAGATCAGAACCCAGCACGGGGCACACAGAACTCCAGCCTGGGAAGATCAGAGCCCAGCACAGGGCACACAGAGCTCCAGCCTGGGAAGATCAGAGCCCAGCACAGGGCACACACAGCTCCAGCCTGGGAAGATCAGAGCCCAGCACGGGGCACACAGAATTCCAGCCTGGGAAGATCAGAGCCCAGCACAGGGCACACACAGAACTCCAGCCTGGGAAGATCAGAACCCAGCACAGGGCACACACAGCTCCAGCCTGGGAAGATCAGAGCCCAGCACAGGGCACACACAACTCCAGCCTGGGAAGATCAGAGCCCAGCACAGGGCACACAGAGCTCCAGCCTGGGAAGATCAGAACCCAGCACAGGGCACACAATTCCAGCCTGGGAAGATCAGAGCCCAGCACAGGGCACACAGAGCTCCAGCCTGGAGCTGTCTCGTGGCAAGATTCCCCTGCTCTGATTCCCTGAACAAACTTCATTTGGAGTGACAGCCTCCCCGAGCGAGCGCCCACAATCAGCGTCTCTCCCTTGTTAAAATCCTGATAAAACACAGCTCTGGCAACCAGAAATTCCTTCTGGTTCCAGGATTGCAGCTGCTGGCTGAGCTCAGTGCCTGGCTGAGGCTGGAGAGGCTCTGGAAACCCAGAGAAAGCCACTTTTGAAGACTTCATCTTGACTGACATCTCTAATTTGCACTCAGCTGCTTTTTCTTTGGCCTAAATTGAGTCCTTTGGGGGGAAAAAAAATGGGAATTATCTGCATCCAAATCAATTATCCCGAACCCAACAGCAACTCTGAGGATGGCCATGAGCCTTTGGGGTCATTTAGTTTTTATCTCCTCATTCCCCTGGCCCTGCTACGAGGCTTTTTGGTATTTTATTTTCATCAAACTTATCAAGATGGGATCCAGTGCTATAAATTGTGAGGGTTATTAATTACCCTGATGGCTTCAGGAAGTTTTACAAGGCCTTTAGCCTCCATTTCTGAAAGCCTCTTATCTGAATTTCACCCTCTTGGGCAACATGGATTTGGCTCCCAAGCAGTGCCCAGTGAATATTCCAGGGAATGTTGCACAGGCAGAGCGAGCTTGGCAGATAATCAAATCCCTATTTCTGAAGCCAACGTCACAATTTTAATTATTTCCTCCCGACACATCTCGTTAAGGAACCTCTGTGGCCAGAAAAACAGGTTTATGGCATTGAGAAACATCCTCTGAACAGATGCTTCTCCTTTCACTTCGAGGCCTCGTCGTTCCTTTATAAATTGAGCCTTGCAGAGCAGGAATCTGCCCTGAAAAGTGGCCCTAAGTGATGGGAAAAAAGGAAATTGTGCTTCTTTCCCTGCCTTGGGCTCCTGACCTGTCAAATCTGGTCCCATCAATGCGATGCCTGGGCAGGGCTGGCAGCTCCTGCTGGGGGGAAGGGAAGGTTTGGGAAGGGAAGGTTTGGGAAGGTTTGGGAAGGTTTGGGAAGGTTTGGGAAGGTTTGGGAAGGGAAGGGAAGGTTTGGGAAGGTTTGGGAAGGTTTGGGAAGGGAAGGTTTGGGAAGGGAAGGTTTGGGAAGGGAAGGTTTGGGAAGGTTTGGGAAGGGAAGGGAAGGTTTGGGAAGGTTTGGGAAGGTTTGGGAAGGTTTGGGAAGGTTTGGGAAGGTTTGGGAAGGTTTGGGAAGGTTTGGGAAGGTTTGGGAAGGTTTGGGAAGGTTTGGGAAGGGAAGGGAAGGGAAGGGAAGGGAAGGGAAGGGAAGGGAAGGGAAGGGAAGGGAAGGGAAGGGAAGGGAAGGGAAGGGAAGGGAAGGGAAGGGAAGGGAAGGGAAGGGAAGGGAAGGGAAGGGAAGGGAAGCTGAGATCTTTGCTCCTAGCTGAAGGGATTTTAGAACTGATTCCAAACCATATCTGGGAGGATCAGGCTGGGAGATGAGGGGGAAGGAGCTGCACCTTTGGCTCAGGGGAAAGGTCACAGAGCAGATTTGGGGCAATTGAAGCAAAGTGAGATTTCCCTGTGAGAATTATGGACTTATGGAATATCCTGAGCTGGAAGGAGCAGAGTTCAACCTTGACACCCCAACAACCCCACCCTGGGCTTCCCTGGAGTGCTGTCCAATCCCTCCTGGAGCTCTGGCAGCCTCAGGGCCGTGCCCATTCCCTGGGGAGCTGTTCCAGTGCCCAGCACCCTCTGGGGGAAGAACCTTTCCCTAGAATCCAGCCTGACCCTCCTGGCACAGCTCCAGCCATCCCTTGGATCAGTTGTTGATGTTGCTCACGACCAGCAGCTGTTTGCTCTCCTGACTGGACTCCTCATCCTGCTCCAAACACAAGAATCCATGACTGAGGTTGGATGAAACTCTCCCAAAGCTCCAGAGGTTTGGAAGTCCAAACTCCATCTACAGGAGGTTTGAATTCCATCCAGCACCCCCATGGGCCATGGGGCCACTCTTGGCATCAGGGTGGCCTCCCTGCCCCGTCCTACACGAGACAACTCCTCCCAACCTTCACAACAAAGCTTTTCCAAAGGCAACAAATCCCTCTTGGAAGCACGCTCCGAGCTGCTTGAAAAGGGCTGGGTATTTTTAGCTGGGGTATTCAGCCTGAGAGCTCTTCAGATGCAGCAAGTGCTGTTTATTTGGCTGACCAAATTAAAAAAAGCAACAGCAACAGAGCTCAAACCCCGTCATTTCCAGGGAAATATTTTCGGTGATCCAAAACAGATCCGAGTTGAGTGACAAAGCATCATCTCCAAGCAGTGGGAATGAAAAGCTCCAAACTCTTTTCCTTGCCAAATTCAGCACAGAGAAGCGTTGCTGACACACTCTCCAATTTAAAGGCTGAGCCAGTGGAGGAAAAAAATTCCTTTTGGTCCCGAATCCCAAATTTCTCTGCTCAGTGAGCACTGCAAACACGGGCAGCCAGTGTGACAGCTCCTGGAAACACAGCCCCAGAATGACTCGGGGCACAGCTGGAAACCTCAGACCTTTTCCTCCCATTCCAGCTGTTTGGTTCTTTCCCAAAACCTGCAGGACTGCTGGAAGTGGGGGAGCAGAGCGAGGCATTGACAGCACCTTTGGTCAGTGCTGGAGCCCATGGGAAAACCATTCCTCTGGGATTGCTTTTTCCTTCAACTTCTGCCAGAAGCATCACCCCTGGAGTGAAGTGTGAGTGGAGGCCTTGCTTTCCTACAAACCCTGTGTGAAATTATCCCCTCAAAGCCTCTCTGCTTTGCAAAGCAGCCGAAACATCCCTTCTTGCCAAACTTTCAGCTTCCCAATCCCTTTTTTTTTTTAATCTTATCAGGATTTCTGCACTCAGGCCTGGCCACCCCGAGGCTGCAGGTCAGGGAGGTGGGAAGGTTTTGGTTGCTGCACTGGGACTGGCAGTAATTCCAATGAAGTTGGACTTTGCTGAGGTGGGTAATTCATCATCTGCCGTGTGACAACAATACCTGTAATTACTGCTGGGAGTGTTGGGGCTGGAATTCATGTGCAATAAAGGGATCTTCATATCATGCCAAACCTCACAGTTAATTTAGGTTCCATCTCCTTTCATTTAGTCTGTAATAAGCTAATTAGTTCACCTAATTTGCCTCAGAACGTGCCTTTGTAACAAATACAGACACGAATTAGCCTCTTGCACAACAAATGAGGGGAAGCAAAACATGAATCACTTTCAGGATTACATAAGGAATTATCACCCCTTACAGCACTCAGGGAGGCAGCCATTCCCCTGATTGTTTTTAATTTTTTTATTTGCACCAGGTTCTCCTGTCTCTGACTCCTCCTTGGGAGGTGGACAACACATTTCCCTGATTTTCCTGCTGTCACCTGTCCCGGCTCTGGGAAGTTCAGGGTCACTCCCACTGAAAGAAATGTCTCTTAAAATCTCAGTTCTGGCAGCTGAAATGCTCACCTATCCTTGGGACAGAGTTTGCTGGATGTTCTGGAGTGGAAATCTTGAGACTTTTCTGCAAACTCTGCTTTTTTTTTCCTGCTTTTGGTTGGGTTCATTCCTGGTCTGAATGGTATCAAAACTCCTGGGCACTTCCTGCACTTGGAAAGTTCCTCCTGGATCTCCCCTGTGGGGCTCATTGCATCCCCCTCCCTTCTGACAGCTCCTAAACCACACCAGATCATGGAATCCTGGAATGGGTTGGGCTGGAAGGGACCCCTCCAGTCCCACCCCTGCCCTGGGCAGGGACCCCTCCTGTAAGGAATTTTTTGGGAATATTTTGCCAATTTTTAGGTTCAAAATTCAGAGTTTAACTAGAATTTCTCCCCATTCCCAAATTTTTTGGGATCCCAAAATTTCTGGGATTTTTTGGGAATATTCTGGAGAAATTTGGGGGGGGTTTTTGCATTAAAAATCCAAATTTAATTCTATTTTTTCCCTTTTCCCACAGGAATTTCTCCCCATTCCCAAATATTTTGGGATCCCAAAATTTCTGGGAATTTTTGGGAATATTCTGGGGAAATTTGGTTTTTTTTTTTTTTTCATTAAAAATCCAAATTTAATTCAATTTTTTCCCTTTTCCCACAGGAATTTCTCCCCATTCCCGAATTTTTTGGGATTCCAAAATTTCTGGGAATTTTTGGGAATTTTTTTGGGGTTCTCAGTCGGGATTTGGGGTTTTTGGGGTCGCTGATCCCAAATTTGGGGTCAATCCTTGGGATTTTGGGGTCACTGATCTCCCCACCATCCCAGCCTGGCCTTGGGCACTCCCAGGGATGAGACCACCTCTGCCAGGGCCTCCCCACCCTGCCAGGGGGAAGCTGTTCCCCCTTGTCCTGGCACTCCTGACCCTTTCCAGCTCCTGGAAGGTCCCCCCAGGACCCCGAATCTTCCAAGCCAAGATTCCCAGCTCCTTTGGGATAAATCCTGAGGGATCTCTGTGCAGCAGCCCCCTGAGCTGGCCACAATTCCCAATTCCCATGGAGATCTGCCAGCCCCCAGGGCTCTCTCCCATCGGAGCTCCTGCCCAGTGCCAGGGCTGGGTTCATCACCCTGCAGAATAATCAGCACAGCCAGCCCTGGCTCACCCCAGCAACCCAACCCCGACCCCCAGGGAAGCTCAGAGCTCCTAAATCCAGCAGCTGGGCTTTCTGCACCACTTCCCCAGAGCCCTCATCCCACTGCTGACCTGGTGCTGTCCAGCACAATTCCCTGGATTTATGAGCTGAATCTTCCCTGCTTCCAGCAGTTGTTTGGATTTAGCACCTCACCTCCTGCTCTGATGACTTCCCAGCACCTTGCTGCCTCTTTACCTGGAATTAAATCATTCCCAGCTCCTAAGAATGAGCCCTGACTTCCAGCAGGAATGAAATTTTGGCTGGGAATCCTCTGGAGCCTTTGGATGGCCTGAGCAGAGATGAAACAAATCATCGACCTCCTGGCAGCTGCCAAGCCCACCTGAGGACAGGAGATCCTGCTTGGCCAGGCACTGTGCTGCCCAAAGGAGCCAGCTGAGACCTCTCCTGGGGCTGGGGGTCCTTCCTGAAACTCAGCTGGGCCTTTTAAGGATGAGGAAATCAATGGAATGAGGATTTGCAGCCTGGAAAATGGCTTGGGAAGGGAAAAGGCAGCAGGATCCCTCTGGGGAAGCTCCTGCTCCTCCTCTGTGTCCTTTCCCTGAGAAAAGGAACCAGGTGGGATCTCCTGGGAGCATCCCTCAGATCCATCAAAGAGCAGGGAAAGGAGAATCCCCTCTGCCCTTTACCCAGCACTCACTAGCAGCCAGCAGCTCCTCTCTTCCCCACTAATTCCAAAGCATTTTCCCAGGGGGAAGATTGGGATTCAGATCTGCCTGAACCCCTCTGGATTTGGTTCTGAGCCTCTGGCACCAGCACTGCCACCCAAGGGCAGCTCCTGAGGAGCAGGGAAGGTGCTCAGAGCAAACATTCCCCCCTCTGCAAGCCCCAGGTGAGAGCTGGAAGTTGTGAACTTCATGGATTACATGGAACTGGGAGGAAATCCACAAATGAAACACAGAGCTCTGGATGAGGAATTATTCCTCAGTAAGGAAGCTAAAAGGGGAATTCTGCTCTGGGAACAGAGGTCACCTCCACTTCAGGGGGACTGAATCAAGCAGGGCACCCAGGCAGAGCCAAAGAAATGCTGGAACACCAGGAAGTGCCCGTTAAAAATGGGAAGGAACACAGGGATCTTCCAGCTGGGGCAACCACAGCCTCTGGACATGAAAATCCTTCCCTTATGAAGAGTTTTATCACCTGTAAAATCTCCCCCACTTTGGTCTTTCCTGAAGTGCCTCAAAAGAGCCTGAAATTTCCTGGGGGCAGAATTTCCTCTCAGGAATTTTGGCCAGAACTGACTCTTCCAGCATTCCATGCTCACCAGGCTCAGCCTGTGATTTAAAACCAAGCCTAAGCCACGCCAGCTTCCTTCATTTGAGCACGAAATTAAATCTTGCTTAAAAACCTCAGCAGCACTTTCAGTTTCCTGATGCTTCAGCAGTGAAGACCCTGCTCCCAAAAATCCCTGGGAATGATCTGATCTGCAGAGGTGGAACTTGCCATGGGTTCTTCTGCCTCCAGAAGTTCTTTTCCCTCTTTTCAAACGATTCCAAAATAAAGGTTTCTTCTCTCCAATTGCTCTCCTGCACCATTTATTGCCTGATTCATTCCTTCCCCATCTCTTTATTTGCAGTTTCACTCAGGACTTGACTTGTTGTTTTATTCCAAAGTTTTCCAACTTTGCTGCATTCACCAAAACCTCCCCGAGAGCAAAAAAACAACAAACCCCAAACCAGGAAAAACCAGGAAATCAACAGAAAACCACAACAAAACGAGGGGAAAAAATCCCATTTTTGGGTGAATCCTACCTGAAAAATAGCAATCCAGGCATATCCAATGTTATCAAAATTGATGGCCCCGTTGTGGGGGTTGACATCCCCGGCCATGCAGACGTTGTAGTACTGGTTCCAGTTGATGCAGGAGTTCCTGCTGGGCTCGGGGCTGGCCAGGCTGGGGCTGTAGGACTCCATGCTCAGGGTGCACTCCACCTTGGACTCCTTCCTGCTGGGGATGTTGGAGCACCTCTGCATGCCGTTCTCCCGGTGCGAGGAACAGATGAAGGGGTTCTCCTCTGCCTCGTCCGGCCGGTAGTAGGGGTGGAGGAAGGTCAGGTTGTATGTCCTGGAGAAGGGGGGGAGAAGGAAAAGGAAACAAAAGATTCATGATGAATGATTAGGATTCATGAGGGGAAACAAAAGATTCATGATTAATGATCAAGGCCATTAAAAGAGTGGTTTTTGGTTGAGAGGAAAGGGGGAGATGTTGGGGGACACAGGACAGATGAGGGACTTTGGACCTGGTGGACATAAGAGATTTGCTAGCAGGGTGCCTTGGAGAAAGCAAAGGGAACTTTGAAAATTGGATGGCAGGAAGATTCAATTGTTAGGAAGATTAACCCACAAACACCAGAGGTTTATGTCCAGAAAGGAGACAGAGGAGTCCTGAAACTTTATTGGAATAAAGGCAGAGGCCATGGGGCATCCCCTGGGATCTCTGAAATTTTTGGAGGATGCAGCCTCCTTTTTATCCCAATTTCCCAGCTGCATTTCCCTTCTCTCTTTCTCCATTTCTGAGGTACTTGAGAGGTTCAGACTTCCCAGAACACCTGATCCCAGAGATTCCCCTCTGATGCACAACCCTCCCTTTTAAATTTTAATTCTTACAGAATTTAGGGGTCTTTCTTCCCCACTGTTTCTTTCACCTTTCAATGTCTAATTTTGTTTCTCAGCAAACCTAAGGTTTATTTGTGAAAGCAAATATCATTTTCCATTCCTCCATCAGTGAAATCCTTCCCATTGTTTCTTTTATCTCCCAGGGCTGGTTTTACCCACCAGCAGACCCACGGCTTGTTTGTAAAGACAAATCCACCATTCCTCTCACAATCAAACAGGTTCACTGGAAAAAGAAAATCCCATTAAGGAGATGTTAAATGCATAAGTTTGTGGATGTGATTTTAACTTAATCACTGCAGAACACATTACCATTCTCCCTGAAATAGGAGAGGAGTGCTTGTATCCCACAATAAAATGGGATTCTGATCCCTGAGTCAGTCCCTCTCCATCACTGACAGTTCATCCCTGATTTTAGCAGCAGGAAAAGGTGCTGGCTGCTATCCCTTCACCTTTCAGCAAGTCCCTGTCAGAATCCCAGCCCCTAAAATCAAATCCTGTTCCAGCCTGGAAGGCCCCGCTGATCTCCCAGTGAAGACCAGTCTGGGTTTCCCCAAGCAAACAAAGCAGGAAAAAGCATCAAATGAGAGGGGATGGAGAGGAAATCCCAGCAGCTCAGGGTCTCCCCCGAAATCCAGGGAGCTTTTGGGCTCTCTGGAAGGATTTGAAGATATTTCTTTGGGTGGCAGAGCAGCTTCCCAAAGAATGCATCCCTCAGGAGGAATCTGAGCTCCCAGGAGGAGAGACCAGCCAGAGCCATCTCCCACTCCCCCTGTACCTCCAGAAAAACAAAGGAAGAGCCCACACTGATGGGAAAGCCACGTGTTGCTGCATTTCTGATGGATCTGGCTTGGATAAGGGCCATGGCTCTGTCCCAGCCTGGACCTGCAGCAGGGCAGGAGCTGCTTTTCCCCGAGCTGTGTCCCAGATCCAGCCCTTCCTGGGGAAGGCTCTCAGCCTTGGTGAGAGCCTGCAGCACTCAGGAGCTGCACTGCTCCAGAGCCAACTTTATCCAGTGTTTTCCCAGCTCCAGGGATCTCAGCTGCTCCACAATCACCCCAGATAAGGGAGAGGCAGCACACACATTATAAAAGATGTGGGCAGAAGATAAGCAGGTAATTCTTCCAGCCAGGACAGCTCTATTTTTATCTCTCTCTCAATGTCCCTATCTGGTGGAGAGATTTGGCTTTCACAAGTGTTATTCCAGACAATTGCTTGGAATTGCTCCCCAAAACCCGGGAGCCAAGCAGGAATTGCTCTGCAGCTGCACTTTAAGGAGAGAACAATTGCTGCAGGGCAGAGCTGAGGGAAATCAGCCCTCAGCCACTTCCCTGGGGAATTTGGTTCTGTTCCACCATCCAATTACCCGAGGTGGGTGTGGAGGGTTCAGCAGCTTCAGGAATGGGAGAGGGAAGAGGAGCACGTCCTGGGAATTGGGAATTCTTTGTGCTCAGCAGCCCCTCCTCGCACACCCCACAGCTCCAGACTAAACTGTGACATCACCTGCGCTGCTTCTGGGCTTTGGATCCAACAAAAACCTGGAAGATGTTTTTCCTCCCCAAGCCTTTTCCTTGCCCTCCCACCAGCTGCTTCCCTGGGAGGAAATTTCCATATGAAACAGGCTGGAGAAGGGGCCAGGAGCTGCAGCAGCCGCGTTTGGGAGAACATCAGACACCACCCAGCAGTGCCACACACGGGCAGGATTAAACAGAGGATCAAAGCACACCAAGATGCAGGAAATTTGGGAAGAGCTGGAGAATTTGGGAGAAGAAGCAGAGAGGAGACACCTGAGAAGTGACTTTAACTCCCAAAACTCCAGGGTCCATGGCACTGGAATGAGGCACCCACAGCTGGAGAGGCTCTGTGCATCCCAGGAGAGAAGTTTTGGGATGAAGAATGCTTCCCTGAGGGCACAGAGCCCCGGGCTGGGGTCTGAGGAGCAGCACAGAAGATTTGGGCAGGAATCCGGAGCAGTTTGGTGGCTGGGGGAGGAAAATCTGAGCAGGAGAAGAAAGCCCAGCTCGAAGCCTGGCTCGGTTCTGCTGCTGCCTGAAGGATTTTATCCTCCCTCTCCTCTGCCCTCCTCGCTTTTGCAGCTGTCCCCAGAATAATTTCTGAAGGAAAAGCTGTCCCTGTGACAAAATCAGTCACCTGGGGGGCACTCTGTGCCCAGCCTTTCCCTGTTCCCTGCCCTTCCCACGGGGAAGGAGCCACTCCTGTGGGAAGCTCCAGCACCACCAGTGAGGGGGGAAGGGACCCAAACTGGCAGCAAATTCCAGACCTTTCTTAAAACCTTTCCCCCCCTTTTTTTTATCCCTGGCAAAACCAAAAAGGGGAAAGAAGGAAGGAGAGCAAGAACGAGAAACAAAAATGCTGCAGGAGGAGGGAATCCCCAAAATCCCCCAAATAAATGGATGAGCTCTGCCAGGACCTTCCACTTCTTCCTGACCTCCCTGTTCCTTGCCAACAGGTAGAGACAAATCACTCATTAATGCTAATGAGCCCACTAATGAGCAGAGCTCTGGGGGAAAGACAGGAGAAGCCAAGCCCCAGGATGGATCTGTTATCCCATCAGAGAGGATTTCCCAGCTTTTCCCAGCCCTGCTCCCTGCACATCTCCTGGATTTCCCTTTCTCTGTCCCTCGGCCTGTCCACGTGCAGGAAGGACAACAGAAGGGCAGGGAAATCCATTTTCCTCCCACTCCTCCTGGATTCTCCTCTGCTCCAGCCTGCCCCAGGGGCAGTTCTCCCAGCCCATCCATGCCATGCACATCCCAGCCACTGGAACACAGCAGAGCACAGCCTGCCCCAGCGGGGGGAGCAGAGGAGGAGGGGGAGAAGGTGGCAGGAGCTCAGCACTCGGGGTGGATTCCCTGCTCTCCCTGCTGAGCCCTTGAACACCTTTCAGGCAAATTCCTGAGCCTGCTCCCAGGAGCTGAAGGCAGAACAACACCGACTCCATCCAGACTGAAAACTCACACCACAAGTGTCCCGAGGCAGCAGAGAAACACAAAACCCTCCTCAGCTCCCTCCCCTCTCCTGCTTCCGAGCCACTGAGCTCCCTGAAAGCTCCAGCCTGGGAAATGCTGCCCTGCATCCCAGCACACAGGAGCAGCCCCAGGGGAAGAGCCCAGACGGGCAGAGCCTGACCCCATTCCTTTATTTCCACCGGGAGCAGCTCAGGAGGGTGGGAAGGAGCCCGAGGGGGAGAAAAACCATCCTGGAGCTGTCCCCAGGAGCTGCTGGCTCTGCTCGTCCTTCCCACCCGGCACACCAAACCTTCCTGCTTCCCACCAAAGGATCCTTGGGGAATTTCTCCCGCAGCTCCCAGTGCCAGGATCTCCTGGCCTTGCTCCCAGCCCCTCCTGGAGCTGCTGGTCCATGCAATCCCAGCTTTTGTAGGATCACTTTGGGTGTGGAGGGAGAGATTCTCCCGTGTCCCAACGAGCAGAGCCCCAGTTCCAACCCACTCCTGCAACAGCCCAGAAATTCCTTCAGAACCCCCACTAAAAATCCTTAAATAACCTCATTCCAGCCCTGCAACTGCACAGCTCTGAAAGACAGAGAGAGAAAAGCAGAAATTCCCAATGTACCTCCAAAAAGTCCCCAAATTTCTCTCACAATGCTCTCGACATAAAAATAGTTGCTTTACTCGGAGCTGCCAAATTTCAAGGGGGATTGAAAAGAAAAGGTTTCCATGGGGAAAGAAGAATGATGGCAAAAATCAAAGTCAGTTCTCCCATCTGATGCCTCTGGAAGAGCTGAAGGCTCAGGAAGCTGCAGGGCAGAACACAGCAGGGCAAAGCTGGATTTGAAGCAGCTGTTTGGGAGCTCACTTACACCTCCTTTCATCCAGAAAATTTGGGGTTAGGACCCTGCCTTGCTGGCCCCTGGATTTTGTCCAGATCCTCTGTTTAAAGCAGGTTTGGTTTCAGCTGGGAGGGTTTGGCAGCAGCACCGAGGGGAGACCCTCCAATAATTCAGGTTTTCCCTGTCTCCAGGGCTGTGGAGGAAATCAGAGGCAGGATCTCAGCCCCAGCCCCTCCCGAGGAAAACCTCTGTGCCCTGAGGAATTGTGGATTTCCCACCCCTGGATGTGTTTGAGGCCAGGCTGGAGCAGCCTGGGGTAGGGGAGGGTGTCCCTGCCCGAGGTAGGGGGTGGAATGAGAACCTTTAAGGTCCTTTCCAAGCCAGCCCATCCCAGGATTCCATGATCTGCAGGAAGATGGAGCCCTGAAGTGTTTTCCAGGTCATTCCATGCCCTTTTTTCCTTTACAATTTGCTGCTGGTGTGTTAACAGCCACTGCAGGGGGAATCATGCCCTGACGGGTTGAGAGAATGAGTCAGAAATGATTAAAAAAAAATGGGAATAGTTCTATCTGGATTCCCTAAAACTTCCCCACCGAGCTCCAAGAAACAGGGATAGCTGGAAATGCAGGGGCTGGAGCATTGCTGGGTTTCTCTAAATTTAAAATTAATGCAAAAAGCCCAACCTAGCAGCAGCACTCGGGGTGAAGGTACCAGAAAATCCCACATTTCTCCCACTGACTCTGAGCTGGAGTATCCCTGCCCCATGGACACTCCTGTTTCCCCAAATTCCTTTGGAATGCTGCATCTTCCATCACTACAAACCACAGGAGCTGGGCAGAGCCCCCCAAATTCATCTCTCCCAGCTGCTGGGGGGTGGCAGAACCCATCCCAGAGGGAAGGAGGCGATCCCAAACCCCTTCAGACACAGCTCATCCCAAAACCTTCCCTGGCAAGGAGCAAGCCCTGATGAGAAAATCCTGTGACCCTAAAACTTCACACCGAGCCCCAAGAAACAGGGATAGCTGGAAATGCAGGGGCTGGAGCATTGCTGGGTTTCTCTAAATTTAAAATTAATGCAAAAAGCCCAACCCAGCAGCAACGCTCAGGGTGAAGGTACCAGAAAATCCCACCTTTCTCCTGGAAGCTGGAATTTTCCTGCCCCACGGACACCCCCATTTCCCCAAATTCCTTTGGGATGATGCACCTTCCATCACAATAAACCAGAGCCCAGCTGCTGGGGGGTGGCAGAACCCATCCCAGAGGGAAGGAGGCGATCCCAGACAAACCCCTTCAGACACAGCTCATCCCAAAACCTTCCCTGGCAAGGAGCAAGCCCTGATGAGAAAATCCTGTGACCCTAAAACTTCACACCGAGCTCCAAGAAACCTGGAACAGCTGGAAATGCAGGGGCTGGAACATTGCTGGGTTTCTCTAAATTTAAAATTAATGCAAAAAGCCCAACCCAGCAGCAGCACTCAGGGTGAAGGTACCAGAAAACCCCACATTTCTCCCACTGACTCTGAGCTGGAGTATCCCTGCCCCATGGACACTCCTGTTTCCCCAAATTCCTTTGGAATGCTGCACCTTCCATCACTACAAACCACAGGAGCTGGGCAGAGTCCCCCAAATTCACCTCTCCCAGCTGCTGGGGGGTGGCAGAACCCATCCCAGAGGGAAGGAGGCGATCCCAAACCCCTTCAGACACAGCTCATCCCAAAACCTTCCCTGGCAAGGAGCAAGCCCTGATGAGAAAATCCTGTGACCCCAAAACTTCACACCGAGCTCCAAGAAATAGGGATAGCTGGAAATGCAGGGGCTGGAACAATGCTGGGTTTCTCAGGTCTAAAATTAACACAGACCAAGAGCCCAACCCAGCACGCTCGGGGTGAGGGCACCAGAAAATCCCACATTTCTCCTGCTGACCCTGAGCTGGAAGCTGGAATTTTCCTGCCCCACGGACACCCCCATTTCCCCAAATTCCTTTGGGATGATGCACCTTCCATCACAATAAACCAGAGCCCAGCTGCTGGGGGGTGGCAGAACCCATCCCAGAGGGAAGGAGGCGATCCCAGACAAACCCCTTCAGACACAGCTCATCCCAAAACCTTCCCTGGCAAGGAGCAAGCCCTGATGAGAAAATCCTGTGACCCTAAAACTTCACACCGAGCTCCAAGAAACCTGGAACAGCTGGAAATGCAGGGGCTGGAGCATTGCTGGGTTTCTCTAAATTTAAAATTAATGCAAAAAGCCCAACCCAGCAGCAGCACTCGGGGTGAAGGTACCAGAAAATCCCACATTTCTCCTGCTGACCCTGAGCTGGAAGCTGGAATTTTCCAGCCCCACGGACACCCCCATTTCCCCAAATTCCTTTGGGATGCTGCACCTTCCATCACAATAAACCAGAGCCCAGCTGCTGGGGGGTGGCAGAACCCATCCCAGGGGAAGGAGGCGATCCCAGACAAACCCCTTCAGACACAGCTCATCCCAAAACCTTCCCTGGCAAGGAGCAAGCCCTGATGAGAAAATCCTGTGACCCTAAAACTTCACACCGAGCTCCAAGAAATAGGGATAGCTGGAAATGCAGGGGCTGGAACAATGCTGGGTTTCTCAGGTCTAAAATTAACACAGACCAAGAGCCCAACCCAGCACGCTCGGGGTGAGGGCACCAGAAAATTCCACATTTCTCCTGCTGACCCTGAGCTGGAAGCTGGAATTTTCCTGCTCCACGGACACCCCCATTTCCCCAAATTTCTTTGGGATGCTGCACCTTCCATCACAATAAACCAGAGCCCAGCTGCTGGGGGGTGGCAGAACCCATCCCAGGGGAAGGAGGCGATCCCAGACAAACCCCTTCAGACACAGCTCATCCCAAAACCGTCCCTGGCAAGGAGCAAGCCCTGATAAGAAAATCCTGCGAGGCCTTTGATGCTGCTAATGGCCATTACATAACTGCTGCTTAATGTCTGTGCTTAGAGAACGCTTCCCCTGTGGTTCGTCTTGAAAGCTCCACTTCGCAGAAAATCACCAGAAAATCACCGAGCGTTTAAAAACCGAACTCGGAGAGAGCAGAGAGGGGCTCCGGTAGTTAATTACAGCTACAGGGCCACCCAAGCAGGGCTGGAGCTGCACAATTCGGGCTTGGGAATGGCAGCTGCGGGGTCCAGCTGAGCCTGGAGGGGTTTGGCCAGCGGGAAATTGGTGCTGGGGGTGCGGGAGAGGGATGGGGGCACGGGGGGTGCAAGCAGACCCTCGGCGGGCTCGTGGGTTTTGCGTTCTGCTGGGATGAATAAAAGCCACCAGAGCTGGTCCAGAGGATGGGAGAGGCTGAGGGAGCCCCGGGAGTGAGCAGTGAGAGGCAGGAGCAGGACCTGAGGGATGATCCCTGCCTGTCTTGCAGACAATCGGAGCGCAGACAGCGGATGATTACCCAGGGGTGTAATTACAGGCTCCATCTCCTCTCGCGGAGTTAGAGCTGCCCTAAGAGCTGGGCTGGGGCATTTCCTCACCTCTGAGCTGCTGACATCTCTGACAGGAGCCTTTGGAAGGATTTTTTTCCAGGAAAATCCCCCTTTTCTGTGCTGGCCCTGCTTGGTTTTCATCCAGGTGTGTCCTCACCCTGGGAAGGGGCAGGAGCACAACAGCCCCAGCTCAGGGAGGAGCACGGGATGCTCCAAAGGCTGGGATGAGCCAGGAACCATCCCAGCTCCAGCAGCAGCTCCCCAGTCCCACTCTGAACCCAGCAGGAAGAGCCCAGGGCTGGCTGCAGGGCCCAAAGGATGAGCCAGGTCCAGGATTCATCCAGAGAGCTCAGGAGCAAAGAGAAACACCAGCAGCACAGCCCAAACCAGGCCTGAGAGCCTGGGCTGGGCTTAAATTGATCAGCGGGGCCTTGGGCAGGGCTGGGCAGGTCCCAGGTGAGGCTCAGCAGGGCAATGAAGGTTTATCATCAGAGGGGCTGCTCCACACAACTGCCCAGCCTGGAGAATCCCAGATGAAACTTTGCCACTTTCAAGGCGGGTTTGATGATCCTGGAGGAGTTTTCCAGCCTTAATGGTTCAGGTCCTGCCCTTCCCTGGTGCCTGTCCCACACCCTGAGCTGTGTCCTAATGGTTTTAATGCTTCTCACATCCAGTTTCTTATCTTAAATCCCTGGCAAGGATTTATCTCTGGGTTTCAGCTGCATCTCCAACCAGCAGCCCCTGCCAGGGGTTGGGGTGTGCTCGGTGACCGGAGCTGTTTGGAGAGCTGGGAATTCGTTCTGCATCCTCCAGCTCCCCGAGCCAGGGATCTCGGGCAGAGCTAATCCAGCCCACTCCCATCCTCGTCCTTCAGGTGCAGCAGGAATTCACAAAGCCCTCAGGAAATTGCTGACAAATGGGATTTTTTTCCAGACAAAAAGGACCCTGCTGAGCGCTGGGATTTTTCCAGCCGGGGACAGAAAAATCCCCTGCTGGAAAAGGAAACAAAAAGGAGAGAAATGTGGAGAGAAAAAAAGGAAGAAAAAGGTGGAGAATTTTTCCTTTAGTTGTACTTACATGGCAAAATTCCTGTCTAGGAAGCACCTGTTCCTCAGCAGCCCTGCCCAGAGCTGGACCCCAACAATGCCAAAGATGAAGAAGACGAAGAAGCAGAGGAGGAGGACGTTGCCTAACATAGGCAGAGTGTCCAGCAGCAGCGTGACCAGGATCCTCATACCTGGGGAGAAGGGAAAACCACGTCAGGAGGGGCACCAGCCACCCCTCCCACCTCGCAGGGGGAAGGTGGATTTTCCAGGGCAGGAAAATCAGGATTTGGTGAGGCTGAAAAGGGAGGTGGGAATGCCAAAGGCTTGGCAGGAAATGGGAATTGCAGCAATTTCCAGAGGGTGGATCCAAGGATGGCATTTCCAGGTGGTTTCATTCAAGGACACATGAACTGCAAGATGATTTTTCCTGGAGAAATGCTCCTAGGAATTGTCAGCCTCTGGAGGAATTGCTAAAATATGGATTTGTAAACATTGCAAACTCCCCTCATGGATCACAGGAATTGTTCCCCTGAAAACCACGGAGCCTGGAGTGGGGTGGGAGCTGGGCTTCCACCACAGAAAGTTCCTTTTCCAGGGAGAGCTCCTCTCCCTGAGGGAAAGGAGGGGGAATTTTGATTTTTTTCCTTTTTTTTTTTGAGGATGGAAAGCAGGATGCCTTTCCCCCAAGGATGTTACTCCCTGCAAGGAAAGCTCTGCTCCCTTTCCCTCCTCGAGCAGGGGCTGTGGGGCATTCCCAGCAATCCCACACCTCTGCCAAGGATCTCCATGAACCTCCTCCAGCCTCTGGTGCCAGGGAAATGCTGATTTCCATGCCAAATATTCCACCTGGAATTCTCTGACAATGGGGTTGGAATTCCTGGTGGTTATTCCCAACATTGGGGTTGGAATTCCTGGGGGTTATTCCCAAAGGAGGGTTGGAATTCCTGGTGGTTATTCCCAATGGAGGGTTGGAATTCCTGGGGGTTATTCCCAAAGGAGGGGCTGGAATTCCTGGTGGTTATTCCCAAAGGGGGGGCTGGAATTCCTGGTGGTTATTCCCAATGGAGGGTTGGAATTCCTGGGGGTTATTCCCAAAGGAGGGGCTGGAATTCCTGGTGGTTATTCCCAAAGGGAGGCCTGGAATTCCTGGTGTTTATTCCCAAAGGAGGGTTGGAATTCCTGGGGGTTATTCCCAGCATTGGGGTTGGAATTCCTGGGGGTTATTCCCAAAGGAGGGTTGGAATTCCTGGGGGTTATTCCCAAAGGAGGGGCTGGAATTCCTGGTGGTTATTCCCAAAGTCGGGTTGGAATTCCTGGTGGTTATTCCCAACATTGGGGCTGGAATTCCTGGTGGTTATTCCCAAAGGGAGGCCTGGAATTCCTGGTGTTTATTCCCAAAGGAGGGTTGTAATTCCTGGTGGTTATTCCCAAAGGGGGGGCTGGAATTCCTGGTGGTTATTCCCAAAGGAGGGTTGGAATTCCTGGGGGTTATTCCCAGCATGTCCTGTCACAAAATCATGGAATACCTGAGGATCCTCCAATCCAGCTCCTGGCCCTGCCCAGCCCTGTCACCCCCTTGGGAGCAATCCCACGTTTTCCAGGCAAATCCATCTTAGGAAAAGCAAGGACACCCTCAATCCCCACTGGAAAGACAATGCTGGGATTTTCTCCCATTTTCCCCCCTCTCCCACTGATATCCTCCCTCTTTTTTCCAAAAATGGGTAAAAATTCCCTCCCCGTGCCAGACAGTTTGTGCTCTGCCCAGCTCCCTTTGGGATTTGGGGTTGTTTGGTGGCATCATCCAGAGGTTGAACCCAGCTGTTCCCCAGCTCTCCTTGGAATGCTGAGTGTGCCATGGGAAGAGAGCATCACCCAGGCTGAAACAGGGAGCAGGATTTTCATCCCCATTCCATGGGAAGCCTGGTTTAAACTCCCCCCGGCAGAAAAAGAAACATAAATTTTAAAAATACACAAAAATAAAATTAAAAAAAAAAAAAATAAAACCAAATATAAATATAAATATAAAAGAGAATTCTAAATATAAATATAAATATAAGAGAATGCTAAATACAAATATAAAAATGATTATATAATAAATATAAATCTAGATATAAATCTAGATATAAACATAAAGATATAGATATAAATATAGATATAAATATAGATATAGATATAAATATAAGTATAAATAACTGTAAATATAAATAATATAAATATAAATATAAATATAAAATGAGTATAAATATAAATATAAATATAAATATAAATATAAAGTAGTGAAATGGATTTGAAAAAAAAAAACAACCTAGTGACCACTGCTAAAAAAAAAAATCCCGGACTCCAGCCCCTGCCAAGTGAATAAATTGCAGGAATTCCATTTTTCCAGTGGTTGGGAAGGAATAGTTTCTAATAGAAATGATGTTTTTGTTGGCCAGGGTTCTTCTTTCTTTTCTTAACAAACTGCATCGAGCTGAAAGAGTCTGGTGGGTGAATTTATTGTGCCTGGAGGGCACGAGCTGCTGGTGCTGGCTGGATCCCAGGGAAGAGCCCAGGAATCCCAGGGATAAATCTCCAGGCTGGTTCTGCCTCTTTCCCTGCATTGAGCACCAGGTTCATCTCTTCTGACCCAGCTGTAAATCTGGTGGAAAATCCCATTCCCAAGCCCCAGAGCTGGGAATGGCATGGATGCTGCTGGGATGGGCTGGAATTCCAAGGCAATCCCTTGGCTGAGCTGTGCCATTGCCATGGATGAAAATGCAACCACAAAAATCCACCAAAATCCAGGGATTTCCCCATCCCTTCTCCACAGATGCTGGAATATTCCCAATGTTCTGAGTGGGTGGGGTTGGACAAGTGGGGGCTGGATGATCTGCCCCCCAGGAATGGGGATATTTCTGGGAATCATTTCTAGGAATCCCAGTCCAGGTCCCCTTGCTCCTCAGGCACTCCAAACACAGATTGAACCTGCTGGATTCCATCCCACAAATTATTAATAAAAATAAAAATTGGGATATTTTCTATCACCTGCTGTTGGAAAAATATGAGAATTCCATGGGAAAAATCCTTGGAAGGCTCGTGTGGTGTCAGGGATCAGGGAGATGGGTTTGATTCCACCTAGAGCTGGGGTTGTTTGGATTCCTGGAGCTTGGTGTGATTCCTTCAGTTCCCCTGGCTGTGCCCTCAGCCCAGCTGGAGCCCAGCCCGAGATTCCCATTGTTCCATGGGAATAGTGAAGGGTTTTGTGGATTTGAAGGAGTTCAGAGGGAGCCTGGTCCTCGTCCCAGCCTGGAGGGCTCTGAGCCCAGCCCGTGGTCCCTCTGCTCCACCCCATCCCCAGAGCCCCAAATCCCAGAGGGAAACTTCCTGGAACCCCAAATCCCAGAGGGAAACTTCCCGGAACCCCAAATCCCAGAGGGAAACTTCTCTGGAACCACAAATTCCAGAGGGAAACTTCTCTGGAACCCCAAATCCCAGAGGGAAACTTCCCTGAACCCTAAATCCCATACAGAAATTTCTCTGGAACCACAAATCCCAGAGGGAAACTTCTCTGGAACCCCAAATCCCAGAGGGAAACTTCTCTGGAATGCCAAATCTCATAGAGAAACTTCTCTGGAACCACAAATCCCAGAGGGAAACTTCCCTGAAGCCCCAAATCCCAGACAGAAATTTCTCTGGAACCCCAAATCCCAGAGGGAAACTTCCCTGAACTCCAAATCCCAGAGAGAAACTTCTCTGGAACTCCAAATCTCAGAGAGAAACTTCTCTGGAACCCCAAATTTCAGAGGAAACTTCTCTGGAACCTGAAATCCCAGAGGGAAACTTCCCTGAACCCCAAATCCCGGACAGAAATTTCTCTGGAACCCCAAATCCCAGAGGGAAGCCTCCCTGGAATGCCAAATCTCATGGAGAAACCTCTCTGGAACCCCAAATTTCAGAGGGAAACGTCTCTGGAACCCCAAATCCCAGAGAGAAACTTCTCTGGAACCACAAATCCCAGAGGGAAACCTCTCTGGAACCCCAAATTTTAGAGGGAAACCTCTCTGGAACCCCAAATCCCAGAGAGAAACCTCTCTCTGGAGCCCTAAATTCCAGAGGGAAACTTCCCTGGAACCCCAATTCCCAGAGGGAAGCTTGGTGTTGTGCTTTTCCCATAGCCTGGCAACAAAACCTCGTTAGGAAAACCAAGCTCCAGAGGGTTCCAGGCCCCTTTTTTCCTCTCTTTTTTGTGGCCTTGTTTTTGACCAAGGACCTCACTGTGCCAATCACTGCTTTTGTTCCTGGTTTTCCAGGAATAAACCCTGTGGAATTGGGAGTTCTGAGAGAAATTTCCGAGGTTCCTGGCTGTAAACATCCATCTGTTCCCTCACATTTTCCTTGGAGGGCCTGGAGTCAAACCCCTTCTGGGGGAGGTTGTTTGGCTGTCCCTGGATGTGCTGAATCCAGGCAGGATTTGGGGCTGGCTCAGAACAGAAACAGGAAATATCCCTTTTTTTCTTTTTTTTTTTTTTTTCTTTCTTTTTTGCCAGGATCCCTGTGATTTCCATCCAGTGCTGCTGAGTTTTGATTGAGGTGGATTTGGGTTGGAAAAGGATGGAATTGCTGTGGAAGGAGCACCTTGCAAAGGCTGGCTCAGCAGCTGGCTGATTCCAGCAGGGAATTATTCCAACGTGGTGCCTCGGATTTAAAATTGGATTTAGAAGCCAAACAGCTGAAGCCACTTGAAAATGGATTTAGGAGCCACTTGAACTTCCTGTCGAGGATGATCCCAATTTTGTTTCACGTGGAGCAAACCCTCCCAGGGGTTTTAGCAGCACGGGAAGCTCCTGAGCTGCTAATCCCCAACACAAAGTCCTGGAAAGATCTTAAATCACTGAGGAGGGAAAACCAACCCAGCAGGGCAAGATCCCTCTTGGAAGTGACCTTTTCCCTTCCTTTGGAGGAACATTGTTTACTTTAAGCCACCAGAGAGTTGCTTTCCCTAGAAAAGTCACCAAAACCTTGGAAAACAGCTCCGAGGGTCGATTCCCTGCTCCCTTGGCCTTTGCTAACACCAATTATGATAATGACGATCTCTAACTCGCCTTTAAAAATTAAATTAATTCATTTCCCCTCATTAGCTGCACAAAGCAGACAGCCAGGTGGGGGTGTGTGGGGGGGGGGGTTATTCCCATGGTTTTCCAGTTTTCCCAGACTGAGCTCACAAATTGAGGTGGGGTGGGTTTATTCCTGTGGTTTTCCAGTTTTCCCAAACTGAGTTTAGAAATCCAGGTGTGGAGTGGGTTTATTCCCAAAGTTTTCCAGTTTTCCCAGACTCACTCCAGTTTTCTGAGCTCAGAAACCCAGGGGTGTGTGGGGAGGATTATTCCCAAAGTTTTCCCAGACTGAGCTCTGAAATCCAGGTGTGTGGGGAGGGTTATTCCCAAAGTTTTCCAGTTTTCCCAAACTGAGCTCAGAAATAGAGATGGATGGGTTTATTCCCAAAGTTTTCCAGTTTTCCCAGACTGAGCTCAGAAATTGAGGTGGGGTGGGTTTATTCCCAAAGTTTTCCACTTTTCCCAGACTCACTCCAGCTTTCTGAGCTCAGAAACCCAGGGGTGTGTGGGGAGGATTATTCCCAAAGTTTTCCCAGACTGAGCTCAGAAATCCAGGTGTGTGTGGGGAGGGTTATTCCCAAAGTTTTCCAGTTTTCCCAAACTGAGCTCTGAAATCGAGATGGGGTGGGTTTATTCCCTAAGTTTTCCAGTTTTCCCAAGCTGAGCTCAGAAATAGAGATGGATGGGTTTTTTCCCCAAAGTTTTCCACTTTTCCCAGACTCACTCCAGTTTTCTGAGCTCAGAAACCCAGGGGTGTGTGGGGAGGATTATTCCCAAAGTTTTCCCAGACTGAGCTCAGAAATCCAAGTGTGTGGGGGGAGGGTTATTCCCAAAGTTTTCCCAGGCTGATTTCAGAAATCCAGGTGTGGGGAGGGTTATTCCCAAAGTTTTCCCAGGCTGATTTCAGAAATCCAGGTGTGTGGGGGGGTTATTCCCATGGTTTTCCAGTTTTCCCAGACTGAGCTCAGAAACTGAGGTGAGATGGATTTATTCCCCTGGTTTCCCAGTTTTCCCAGGCTGATCTCAGAAGCCCAGGTGTGTGTGTGGGGGGGTTATTCCCACAGTTTTCCAGGGGGTGTCACTCACTCGGGACCCTGTTGATGGCGCGCAGGGGCCGCAGGACGCGCACGGTGCGGATGGCCGAGAGGCTGACGTTGTGCCCATCCAGGGAATACTCCATCATCCTGCAGGGAAAACAGAGCACTCAGGATGGCGGTGCTGAGGAAAAGCTCAGGAGAAGCTGCCTGCAAGCCCAGGGGTGCTGGGTTGCCATTCCATGGATGTAATTCCAGGCTGGGTGGGGTTTGGAGCAATCTGGGATGGTTGGGAGTTATCCCTGCTCATGGCAGGGGTGGAATGGGATGAGCTTTAAGGTCCCTTCCAGCCCTTACTGCCAGCACAGGGAACACTTTGGAAAGCAGGATTTTCCATCCAGGATGGGAAGAAACCTCCAAGGAAGCTGGAGAGGGAAACTCCAACAGGGATTGTGGTGACGGGACAAGGGGGGAACGGGTTTGCACTGAAAGAGGGGAAATTTAGGTGGGATATTGGGGAGGAATTCCTGCCTGGGAGGTGGGGAAGGCCTGGCACAGATTCCCAGAGAAGCTGTGGCTGCCCCTGGATCCCTGGCAGTGAAAAATCCCTTCCCTGGCTGATCCCAGACCATCTCTAGATGTGGGCCAGACCTGGGATGTGATTTCCCATCTCCCCTGGATGATCCTGGACCATCTCCAGATGTGGGCCAGACCTGGGATGTGATTTCCCATCTCCCCTGGATGATCCTGGACCATCTCCAGATGTGGGCCAGACCTGGGATGTGATTTCCCACCTCCCCTGGATGATCCTGGACCATCTCCAGATGGTTTTGGTGGCCAGGCTGGACAGGGCTTGGAGCACCTGGGACAGTGGGAGGTGTTCTTGCCTATGAGATGATCCTTAAGGTCCCTTCCAACCCAGCCCATTCCATGATTCCCGGACTCTCCAGGACAAGGAGCTGCTCCCCAGCTTTCCTCTCCTCCTGTGACCAAACCTGAATACCCAAACCAAGCAATAAAATGCACAAAGCATTTGCTTTCCATTTGATTATTAAGAATAAAGAACATTTTCTCCTCGATTCGTCACCCCCACTCCCCCTAAACATTTTGGATGGATTGGCACTCAGCAGATGATTCCCTACACTGGAAAATGGGAAGCACAAGGCTTTGGGATGTCTTGTGCCACCAACAGCTTCCAAACCTTCAGCCCTGAACCCCAGAACTTATCCTGGGAACCTGCAAGATCTCCAGGGACTGGAGGGACCAGGATGCCAAGAGTGGGGTCCTGTTATCAGATTCTGCCTGTAAATCCTGAATCCCTTGGAAATGCCCCACAGAAATCCACTGGAGCTGGGAATTCTGGGAGGATTGGCACCTGGTAGGTGATTCCCTACCCGGAAAAACAAGAGGCACGAGACTTTGGGATCAACAGCTCCAAACCTTCAGCTCTCAAATCCAAATCATATCCTGGGAGCCTGGAATGTCTGGGTGCACCAGGAACCTCTGGATTCAGCTCTCCTGAGCACCATCCCTGCTGCTGGGGAAGCGCCTTCAGCTCAGCTGCTGGGCTGCAGACAGAGAGCTCCAGACAGTTCCACCAGGCTTGAAACGTTCCAGGGAACATTTCTGGGGCGAGGAAAACATGAAAGGACTCTGGGAGCTGGAAGGAACTTCAGACACCTCCGTGCTGGAGGCGGGAGCTGTGTTTATTTTGTAGTTCCCCTGCTCCCTTTGGAGCTGCTGCTGAGGCAAACCAGCTCCTGTGAGGAGGCAGAACGGGGCAAACAAAGCTCTGCTGATCACTTGTTCCCTTCTTATCACAAAAAACCTCGGAATAACTTCAGCACATCCATCCCCTTGCTGGAAAAAGCAGCTTTGTTGTTCCAGTGGTGAGTTCCCTGCCAGAAGCAGCTCCAGTTTTGGGAGCACACCCTGGATTGAAGGGTGGTGGTGGTGAGAGGTGAATTCCAGCCCTCAGCACAGCTTCTCCTCCCCCAGGGGGACTCCCAGCTCCAGCCTCTCTTTGGAGAGATGGGAAATCATACCCAAGGTACGGCTCAAATCCACCAAAACCATCTGGAGATGGTCTGGGATCAGCCAAGGGAGGTGGGAAATCAGATCCCAGGTCTGGCTCAATTCCACCAAAACCATCTGGAGATGGTCCAGGATGGGCCAGGGAAGGTGGGAAATCACATCCCAGGTCTGGCTTATCTGGAGATGGTCCAGGATCAGCCAGGGAAGGGGTTTTTCATCTTCTCATCTCCAGCCTGAGTAATGCCACACCTCCAGCAGGGTCTCCTGCTGTTTTCATCCTTCCCAAACAAATTCCAGCCATGGAAGGTGGGGAAAAACCTTGGAAACCTCCCAAATGGCCTCACCAGCCACTTTCCCCCTCATTCCAACAGCAAAATTCCCAGTGCCAAAGCTGCCCCTGGGGATGAGCAGAGGGCTCAGCCCTTCTGCCTCCATGGGGTGCCCCAGTCCTGGGCTTGGGGGAGCTCTGAGGAGAGCTCATTCCACAGATCCAACGTGGAAAAACACCCCCAGCTCCTTGATCAGAACCCTGATCCTGAGTTTTCCCTGCTCTTCCCCTGCCACTCCTCCCTAAACACCGCAGCAGCTTTATAGGAAAACATAATTAAGGTAAAAATAATTAATAATTAGGGGTTTTTTTTTGCTGTCCCTGATGTTCCTTCTCCAACTGCACCCGAGTTCCAAGGCAGCTCCGCTCAGGAGAGCTCATGTTTTATTCAGGGCACTAAAACCATTCCTAATTGTATTCCAGACAAATAACACAGAGCACAACAAAACCCCATTAGTGCAGGGAAGATGGCACAGCACTAATGGAAAGGGAAAAACGCCCCAACATATTCCAGGGATGTTTTAATTAACCCCGGGCTGGTCATTAGGAACGCAGGAATTCAGAAGTCAGGCAGTAATTAAAGCTTCCCATCCCTTCCAGGATGTACTGAGCAGGTAGGAGAGCCTGGGCTTTCCAAAGCTGATTATTTATTGGGTTAAAAAAAAAATAGTTTGAGCTTTGCCAAGCTTTTACTCCGCTCAGTTATTCCCTGTGGGGGTGAGGGAAGTGGTGTCAAAAGCAGGAGGATCCTCCTTGGAGCTGTTTATTAACACATCCTGCACAAACCAGCAGCTGGGGGAGATGGAGTGAAGCTGCAAACCAGGAGGAGTCTGGAATTTGGGTGGACTCCCAGCCAGCTTTTCCCACTGAGATTTCAACCTTCCTCATGGGGATTTTGGGCTGAGTTCTCCTTGCTCACCCCATCCCTGCCTCACTCTGCAGCTGGCACGGGGCAGGAGTGGGGCTGAGCTGATTTTTTTGGAGACAACAGCACTGGGACAGCTTGGGATGTGTTAGAATTAAAGGATTGCTCCAAACCCCCCCAGCTCTGCCTGGTATTCACACCCACCCCCAAACCAAGCGTGGTTTTGGGGTGAGGATTAAAAAAAAAACCACCAAAAATCAGATTTGGGAGATTCTGCCTCCCAAGGCATTGTGAGAACCAGGCAGGACAAGCACGGAATTGTCTCCCTGGGCATTCCCTGCCCTCAGGATGAAGGGGTGAGGTGCTGGCTGACCCTGCCATGACGATGAAGAAGTCCAGGCGGTTCCAGGTGTCTCCAAGGTAACACTTCTGCCCAAAGATGCCCAGGGCCACCATCTTGATGACCATTTCCACGGCAAAGAAGGCGAAAATGAAGTCATCGAACGCCTGGAGAGCAGGAGAAGAGGATTTCAGTCAGTCCTGAGTGCCCCCAGCACGGGGACATTCCATGTTCCCATCACCAAAGTGCCACCTCCCAGCTCCAAAATCCAACCTGGCCCTGGCACAGCTCCTGGCTCATTCCAGGGCTTGGGAAGTGCCCCCAGCTTTTGCTCATCCCCTGGTAAGACATGAGGGTATCCCAGGGCTGGAGCCCCTCTGGAGCCAGGCTGGGAGAGCTGGGAATGTTCACTGGAAAAGGTTCCAGGGAATCCTCAGAGCCTAAAGGGGCTTGAGGACAGCTGGAGAGGTATTTGTCCTAATTAACCAACTTTCCCTTAATAAACTACACGGAAATTTTGCTCCATAATTTCAGTTCATTTAATTACTGACATCCAAACTCCTCCATAGCAAAGTTCAGGCTTTCCCACCTCACATTCCAGGCTCCAATCCCTCCTGCATGCTGTGGCAGGGGAGGGATAACGGGGATTTTCCAGCCTTTTCCTGCCTAAAACCTGTCAGGAAACTTCCTGGGGAAAAGGAACACGATGGGGATCCCATGTCCCAAAGCAGCCATCCCAGCCCTGCATCCCACAAATCCCAGGGATCTGGGGCTGTGGCTCCTCACCTCCAGGATGGTGCAGCACTCCCATGTCCCAGAGCAGCAACCCCAGCCCTGCATCCCACAAATCCCAGGGATCTGGGGCTGTGGCTCCTCACCTCCAGGATGGTGCAGGGGCTCCCATCTCCCAGAGCAGCCACCCCAGCCCTGCATCCCACAAATCCCAGGGATCTGGGGCTGTGGCTCCTCACCTCCAGGATGGTGCAGCGCTCCCATCTCCCAGAGCAGCCACCCCAGCCCTGCATCCCACAATTCCCAGGGATCTGGGGCCGTGGCTCCTCACCTCCAGGATGGTGCAGCGCTCCCATCTCCCAGAGCAGCCACCCCAGCCCTGCATCCCACAAATCCCAGGGATGTGGGGCTGTGGCTCCTCACCTCCAGGATGGTGCAGGGGCTCCCATGTCCCAAAGCAGCCATCCCAGCCCTGCATCCCACAAATCCCCAGGGATCTGGGGCTGTGGCTCCTCACCTCCAGGATGGTGCAGGGGCTCCCATGTCCCAGAGCAGCCACCCCAGCCCTGCATCCCACAATTCCCAGGGATCTGGGGCCGTGGCTCCTCACCTCCAGGATGGTGCAGCGCTCCGACTGGCACTCCACGTCCTCGCAGGGCTGGAACATACCCAGGGTGACGCAGTTGAGCAGGATCACCAGCATGCTCACGTGCTCAAACCAGGTGGCACCGGGTTAAGGATGGCACAGCCTCGGCAGGGGACACACCCACACCCTCCTCCCGGGCTATTCCCGGCTCCAAATCCCGAGTTTCAGCAGGGAATCACCCCAGAGCAAGAGAGCAACCCAAGGGCACCACCGCCACCAGAGCTGTGCCCGGGTCCTTGTGCCAGCCCCGCTCTCCTGGATTCCCTCTGGAGTTGGGGGAGTGAGGTTCTCCCATTCCAACCCCATTCCCACATCTCCAGGAGGGACAGATTCCACTCTGAGATGGGAATGAGGTTCTCATTCCAACCCCATTCCCAAAAGATTCCACTCTGAGATCCACATCCTGAGGGCAATGAGGTCCTCTCATTGCAATCCCATTCCCAAATCTCAGGGAATGACAGATTCCACTCTGAAATCCACATTCTGATGGGAATGAGGTTCTCTCATTCCAACCCCATTCCCAGATTTCCAAAAGAGACAGATTCCACTCTGAGATCCACATCTTGATGGGAATGAGGTCCTCTCATTTCAGCCCCATTCCCAAATCTCCAGGAGGGACAGATTCCACTCTGAGATCCACATCCTGATGGGAACGAGGTTCTCCTATTCCAACCTCATTCCCAAATCTCAAGGAATGACAGATTCCACTCTGAGATCCACCTCCTGATGGAAAAGAGGTTCTCTCATTCCAGCCCCATTCCCACATCTCAAGGAAGGACAAATTTCCCATCCTGACGGACAAAGACAAAACAGAGCCAAGCTGGCAGGGCCCAGGATGGGAATGTTGGGATTCAGGATGCAGAGGGCATGAAAAAGAAGGAAAAGGCTCCCAGCTGTCTCCAGTCTCCAAAATTCCCTCATATTCCTCACAGGATCCGCCAGTGCTCAATTAACCGATAATTAATTGATCCAAGTAGGAAGTGGTGATTTGCATCAGTGCAAAATAGGCCCAAAGTTGCTGTTTGCTGCTGGCAGGACAATTAAAAATCCCACAAAAAGATGGAATAATTCCACAAATTAAGCAGGAACGAGAGAACTGTTTCTAGTGGAAATAATTGGAAACATCTGGATGTGAATAAACCTTTGTGCTTCCGAAGCCGCACCTGGGGGAGGCAGGGAGAGGCACAGGCACTGAATTATTTCTGATAACAGCAGTTCCCGGATAAAAAACCTTCTCAGGAATGTTTTATCTGGGATTTTATCCACTCAGGATAAAATTTATTGCAGCAGATCAGAGCTCCAGTCTCAGCCTGGTTTTGCACGTTCTTATTCATCCAGATGGAAAAAACAAAAAAAGGCAAAAATCAGTGGGGTCAAATCTTGCAGCTCCCTAAATCTGATCCCAAAAAACAAGTTCTTATTTTAGAGGGGCTTTAACTGGAAAATAAATTTAGTTTTAAAAAATTAATTATTTAAATAAAGTTTAATTCAGAGCTGGGAGCACCTTTTGTGTCCCATGGGATCAGTGCCAGGGCAATCCCTCCCTGGAGAGCAGGATTACTCCCAGGGCTCTGCCCTGATGGGGCTGAGCTCCCTCCCGGCAGAAATTGAAGGGAATTTCTGTTCTCTGCCCCTTCCTTACCCCTGGAGCCCCAAAAACTGGGATTGAATCCTGATTTCCTGCTTTTCCAGAGCCTCCCAAAGGCATCCAGGCTCCAGCAGCCCCGTGGAGATGTCCCAAAAAATCCCCTGGGGTGGGGATGGGGTGATGCTGCTTGGCAGGGTGGGATTGGGGATCCCATTCCCAGCATCCTGCAGAGCCTGGAGCAGCTTGGAACATCCACCAGGGATGAAAAACCCAACTCTGGTAGGACGGGAAAACCCCCAGAGGAGGAAAAATAAAGTGAGGAAATGGTGAGAAAAGTCCTGGAGCAGCACAAAGAGCAAGGGTGTGACTGGAGAGGGAATTCCCAGAGAACATCCTCGGGGATGCTCCCAGATTGCTTCTCCAGCAGGGAAGGTGAGGGATGGCACAAATTCCCCCCGGCAAATCCCCCGCAAGCGGGAACTCGGCAGTTGCCATGGCAACGGCGGCTCGGGAAGCGCGGGCAACTTCCCAAATCCTTGGGAAGGGAAAGAGCCAAGGGGGATCCGCGCTGGAGGCAGGGAGGATCCCAAAGGGAGCGCTCAGTTTCTTCCTCCGGCAGAAATTCCAGGGAAAAATCACCTCAGAACGCCCGGGCCACGCTCAGACTCCCAGATTTCAAATTCCCGGCTTGATTCCCTTCGGGAAGGAGCTCCCGGTTTCTCTGAGGGATCCACAGCAGCTCTTGGACTGAAGTTTAGTCCCGAGTCTAAAAGCGGCACCACAAATCCCAGGCTCCACTCCCAGGGAAGCTCTCCTGACGCTCCCTGCCAGCCTCCTGGGGGATTCATGGAATTTATTTTCCCATATGATTATTTTCAAGCCCCTCAGTGGATTTTAAGCTGTTGTTTTCCACTGCCAAATCCACAGGGATCTGGCGGCCTCCTGGTTATTATGGATCTCCACCATCCCCTCACCATCCCAAATCCCACAAATATTCCTGCAATGAACACAGCAAAAAAAAAAAAAAAAAAAAAAAAAAAATCTGGGATGGCATCAGAGTGTGACAAATCCAAGGCTTCCATCCCATGCTTGGAATGAAGGACACAATTCCCAAATGCTCCAGAGGGAGCAGCTCCATTTGGAAATTGCCAATCCCAGTCCTCATTCCACGTGGGAGAGAGGCTGGAGCCACAGGCCTGACACCCAGGAGCTGAACAGAAGCAAGATCACGGCACTGTTTTCCCATAATCTTATTATTTTTAAGCCACTCAGGGGATTTTGGAGACTTAACCCATGATTTTAACCCCTGGGATTTGGCGGGATCCTGGTTATTATGGATCTGTCCCCAGGCTGAGGAAAATCCCAAAGCCCTAAATCCCAGTTTGGTTCCAGGAAAAACCAAATATTTACGGGAGGAGCCGCCAAGGGAGGTTTCAGTTTGGGTGGTTTGAGATGTGAGTAATGCACGGAACACAAACACAAATCCTGGGAATTCCAGAGCCTCCCAGGGATGTCCTGCTCCTCCCAGAGCAGTGGGAATGGGTGGGGAACGTGGGAAGGGGAAAGGGGGAGAAAAGGGATGAGAGAAGGGGGAGAAAAAGGATGAGAAAAAAAGGGGGAGAAAAGAGAAAAAACGGGGGAGAAAAGAGAAAAAACGGGGGAGAAAAGAAAGAAAGAAAAGGGGGAGAAAAAAGAAAATTATAATAAATTATAATAATGTATTATTTATTTATTATAAAGTATAATAATTTATTATACTTTATTATAAAACCTAATCATTCATTGTTATAATTTATTTTAAATTATAATAATTTGTTATAATTTATTATAGATTATAATAATTTGTTCTAACTAAATTCTTTGAACATCTCTAATATTTATAAAATAAACTAGAACTAGAATTAATAGAAAAGCCATAACAACAGATAACAGCAATATGCAATAATAACATGCTAATAAAACAGCAGTGCAGATAATGATTAGAGTGGTGATGATAATTAATAATTATGATAATAACGATGATAATGATGATGAGCCAGTTAATAATGGCAAAGGAAATGGGGGAACAAAGGACAGGGATGGTCCAGAGGAGGAGCCACGAGCCAACACCAGGGTCCTGTGTCACCTGGTCCCCAAACTGCCACCCTGCTGTCCCCAGCAGCCTGAGCTGGGCTGGCCCCTGGAATGAGGGTGGCTCCAAGAGGTGACAAGGGGCAATAAAGGGGACAATAACAATGCCAATTGTTCAAGAAAATGTTCTGGAGGCAGGGCCAGCACACAGCAGAGCCAAATGTCACCTGGTCCCAAAATTGCTGGGGACAGGCTGAGCTGGGGGTGAGATGTCCCTGGGAGTGAGTGTGGCTGGAAAAGGTGACAAGGAGCAAAAAAAGAGACAATAATAATGCCAGCCTTTCCAGGAATTGGGATTTTGGAGGCAGGGCCAGCAGAGCCACATGTCCCCCTGCCCCAGGGAGGACAAAATTCCCAGGAAATGTCCATCAAGGCCAAGCCAGGGCTGAAATCCATTCCTGCTCAGCCCCGAGCTCTGGCAGCTCCTGGGCTGGCTCCCGTGCCTGCTGTGCCCCTGGTGCCCAGCTGTCACTGCCTGGGTGACATTTGGTGGCTTTGGGGGTCACCTTGGGGGGTGGCCTTGGCAGTGCTGGGTTGATTCCACCTCAGAGTTTTTCCTGAATAATTCTGGAATTCTCCCTCAGCCTTTGCTCTTAACCTGGGCACAACCCCCAACCTGAGCAGCTCCCCAGGATTTCCCCCTCTGCTCCCCAGGGATTTTTCCCAACTCTGCTCCCCAGGGATTTTTCCCCCCCTCTGCTCCCCAGGGATGTTTTCCCTTTGTTCCCAGGGATTTTTCCCCTTTGTTCCCAGGGATTTTTCCATGTTCTCCCCAGGGAATTTTTCCATGTTCTCCCCAGGGAATTTTTCCATGTTCTCCCCAGGGAATTTTTCCATGTTCTCCCCAGGGAATTTTTCCATGTTCTCCCCAGGGAATTTTTCCATGTTCTCCCCAGGGATTTTTCCATGTTCTCCCCAGGGATTTTTCCATGTTCTCCCCAGGGGTGTTTCCCCCTCTGCTCCCCAGGGAATGTCCAGGCCACAGCACCCAGTGCCCCCCCAGCCACCCAGGCCCAGATGGATTTCTCCTGTGCCATTCCCAGATCCTTCCCAGGGATTTTTCCCAGCAGAGAAAGGATTTTACACCATAACTGAGGAGAAGGCAAAGCAGGCACTGCCTGGCCCCAAATTTGGGGAAGGGGCAGCAGCAGGGGGGAGCTGGCAGCATTCCCAGCCCGGGCTGGAGCTGGATGCAGAGCAGCCCCACGTTCCCTGCACTGTCCCCACCATCTGCTGCAGCCACGGGCTGGGCTGCAGGACACAAATCCCTCCCAGAGCCAGCTCCAGACAGGGAATGCCCTTTTCACCCCGGGAATGGCACTCCCAGCTCCCAGGGCTCGAGCTGGCCTGGGGGAATGGGATCAGCTCCAGGCCCTGGCACACTCCAGGAGCTCTTCTCCCAGCTTTTCCCAGAAAAGCACCTCCATCCCTGCTTGGATTCCTGGATAAATATTCCCCAGGGATTCCCAGGTTCTCCCTCCTTTTCCCAGGCTGGATTTGGGATGGCTGAACCCGCCCAGGAGCTGTGACACATCCCTGAGCTGCAGCAGCACCATCCCAGCATAAACACATTCCCACACATCCCAGAGATGTTGTTTCTATCCTGGGGATTCCCAGGCTGCTGTGGGATCCCAGACAGGCTCCTGATCTTTAATTCTCTGTGTGAGTAATGCCTTTCCCTGCTCCTCACCCCAAACGCTCTTTCATCCTCTCCCGGAGCTTCTCCTCCCTCTGGATTTATTCCCTTTCATCCCAGCTCTGCCAGGATGACAAACACGGCCCCAAATGCCAGAGGAAATGAGGCACAGGCAGATGCAGCAGGGATATCTGAGATAACAACAGATCCCACACCCAGGGAGCTGGTCCTGGATCTCCTCCCAGGAGCTGCTCCACAGGGAGGGGATGCAGGAATCTGGGGAGGGATCCACAGTGGCAGCTCTGAATCCCTGGGTTCCCTGCTGGAGCTGAATCGGTGGCAGGCTCCAAGTGGATGAAGGATGAAATAATTTAGGGAAAATGAGGATTGGGATGGTTTTATCCCAGAGCTCTGGAGGTCACAGGATATGGAACATCCAGCCAGGATCATCCAGTCCAGCTGTGCATGGATCACACCTGGTGGATTTAACTCCTGGATTTAATCTGTCACCAGGACAAATCCATGGACTCCCCATCCCTCTGCTCCCCCAGCAGCACTGGGGCTCCCTGGATATCCCCAAATCCCATTCAGTGCCTCTGGCAGCCTCCTCATGCAGAGCCCCCCTGGAATTCTCTCCCACCTCCAAAGGGGATCAGGATGTCCCAGTGGGAAGAGGGAAAATTCCCTGGAAGTGACTTTTGACCTGTGGCCCAAGAGCTGTCCTGGCTCCCACCACCTGGACTTCTCCCTGTGCTGTCTCTCCCTTCAGCCTCCAACTGGAATAACCCCAAAAAAAACCACAAAAAACCATCTCAAGGTGCAGCTGGCAGAAAGGAAGGAGCCCTGGGCTTCCCTTTGGAGCTGAGGGAAAGGAGCCAGCAGATTTCCAGGTTCAGCTGTGGAGCTTCTAACCCAGAATTCCAGGTTTGCAGCTGGAGAGCAGCTCCAGGAAAAGCCAGCTGAAAAAGAGGGATGCACATCCCACTGAGGGCCTGATCCTGAGCAGGACAGGCTGGGAGCTCATCCTGAGGGAGGGAATCTGGGATAAAAAAATCCTGCTGGAGATGGGACTTCCTTCCCAGCTTTCCTTCACAACTCCCAGATATCTGTGCCCATCGGGTGCTGCCACACAAACGAGCTCAGTCACTCCATAAATCACCCAAAAAAGCTCCTTTTTCCCATCTAAATCCATCATCCCAGCAGCTGCTCCCCAGTAACACCAGCAAGGCCCAGTGGCTGCTCCCTGAGCCAGCCCCATCCATCCCCACTCCAGGCTGACACGTGGGATTCCCCCCAAAAAAACCCTGGGATGGCTCCGAGCTGGATCCCAGCCCTAATTCCAAGGGAAGGTCTCACAGAGCTCAGCTCCAAGAGGTTTTGTCAACAAATCCACAAACAAAAGACTCCCAGAGCTCGGCATTAATGGAAAAGTTACTGGGCTGCTTTTTTCCCCCTTTTTTTCTTTTCACACAGCAACAAAAGCAAGCTCCTGATAAAACTCCCCCTGCAGCGTTTGCAACCCAAACAAGGAGGCTGTGGTGCCACACGAGGAGTGGGAGCTGCACAGAGGTGACAAAATCCCTTTTTCCCACCCTTTCCCAAGCTCTCCTACCTCAGGTCCCTCGGAATCACCAGGATTTCCCTGCAGGATCCTGCCACAAACAGCACCAGAGCACGGGGTGAGCAAAGGAACGTGGGGCTGGATCCAGGAGGAGTTTGGGAGCTTCTCCCTCCTCCTGCTAATTAAGGCCCTGCTGCTAATTAAGGCTCTGGTCGTTAGCAGGGGGCTCAGGGAGCTGCAGCTGGCACGGAAGGGCAGTGCCAGGGCTGGGGGTGTTTCCTCAGGGAGGGATCACAGCAGGCTTGGAGGCTGAAACTGGGGGGAAAAAAATCCCAAACCATCATTTATAAAATTATTTCTAAAATTAAAAGTTATAAAATTCCAGGGATGCTTGCCCTGGAGAGCAACAGGTCCCTGCCAGGCCTGGATGAGCCAGGCTTTGCACTGGGATGGAAATCCTGTGGATTTGTCCCATCTTCCCACGTGTTTGCATCCTGAGGGTGCTGCAGGGAACAGATTTTTGCTCTGAGCACTGATGGATATTTTAATGTTGAGCTGCAGCCCTGAGTGATGGCATTTAGGGTTTAGTCCTGGCTCAAGCACATGTGGAAATCCAACCAGAGCTGGCCCAAGTCCAGCAGAGCACTTAAACCAACGTTTTCCTGTGGATTTCACCCAGGTTTGGAGCGGGCAGGGCTGGAAGGGGGAGGTGAGGATGAAGCAGCAGGAGGGGAGGATGTGATGGAGCAGGAGAGGAATTCCCAGGAAGCAAAGAAGGGCAGGAATTGGTGGCCCAGCAGAGATGGACCTGAATTTCTCTTGTTCTGCCAGGGCACTCTTCATTATCTCCATTTCCTCCTTGCAAGGAGCAGTGCTGGAGGCTGATTCCAAGAGGGAATCACTCCAAGCTGTCAGCTGGAATTGGGGAATTCTGTGTGCAGGAAGAACAACCCAAATCAGGTGTTTTCCCCCTCCCAGTAACAGAGCAAAGCTAAAACAAGGCTGGGAATCAAAGCTGGAGGAATCCCAGGACTCCCAGAGCTCCAGGCTGAGCACAGCCAGCCACAAACACGAGCTCCAATCAGCAATTCCCACCTCAGGCTGAACTTCCCGGAGCTGTCTGTGCCAAACTCCTTCTCTCAGATATAAACCCCAACATTAGTCAGGTATAAATTCATCTCCAAGCACAGCCAGGCTGGGAAAAATCCGAGGAGGCACCGGGAAGGAGCCGCCAGGGCAATCCTTGGAAAGGCTTTGTGCTGCTCCCCTGGGAGAACACGTCTCATGGATTTAATTCCAGCATAATACCTCATGTTCCAGCCATTCATAAATCCAGGGAATCCCTCATCCCGTTCCTCTGGGTTAATTCTGGGAGGTTTGAGCTGCAGGGAGCCAGGGTTTGCAGCTCGTGGCTGACACAGCGCCTGAATTTCCTGGTGGGAATTCCCACCTGAGCTCCAGCCCCCAGTGCTGTGTCTGAGCTGCCCCAGGAGCTTTTCCCAGCCTGGATTCTCCCAAGATTGAGGCCACTGGGAAGTGCAGACCCTGGCACACTTCAGGTTCTTTGGAACTGTCCTGTGTGTGGCTCCCCTGGGATTTTCCCATCCAGCCTGGGCAGCTCTGGCCCTGCTGAGGGCCCCAAACTCATTTAGCAGCGTTAATTGCAGCCCTAATGAGCAGGGTAATGAATGATCCTGCCCTCACTGGGCTCGGGAGTCATGGCTGTCCCTGCAGACTCCGGGTGGGATATTCCAGACTGGCTCTGGGCCCAGGAGGTCTCTGGGGATGTGGGATGGAACAGGACAATCCCTGATCCCTGTCCCTCCCACTGCTCCAAGGCATCCAACACCAAATCCAAGGATTTGTCCTTATCCATGCCCTGAACGAGGTGGGAACGGGCACAGGCTCCTCCTCTCCTGGCTGGAACAGCAGGATCTGACTTTTCCATGTTTCCCATTGCAAATTCCAGTTTGGAGAGCAGGACCTGCACATCCCATCTCGAGGGCTTCAGTCCCAGCCTGGCTGTGTCCAGCTCAGAGAATCCCGGGATGGTTTGGGATGGAAAAGCTCCTCCAGTGCCACCCCCTGCCACGGGCAGGGACAGCTTCCACCATTCCCAGGTTTCTCCAAGCCCATCCAGGCCTTGGATTGATCTGCCCAGTGCTCCTCCAGCTTCCTCCTACACCCATGGGATCCACAAACCCACTGCCCACCGTGAATCCAGCAGGAAATTCCCCGGCCTCAAGCACAACCCAAACCCTACAACAACAGCATCACCACCACCACCAGGAAAACCAGAATTCTTCCCAAAAAAATTCCTCAGATCCAGCTGCAAGCAGCAGAAACCCCTCAGCACTTCATGGGAATTTGCCACTGCTTTTTCCAGCCGTGAGTTGGATCCCAAAATCCCCTTTTTTCCACCCAGAATGTGGCAGCAGCTGTAACACCAAGCCTGGCATGACTGAATTCCTCGATCCCTGATGCTTCCCAGCTGGAATTTTCTGGATTCTCCCTCTCTGATTGTGCCAAACAACTTCCCCAGCGAGGAAAATATTGTGCTGTCTTCAGAGTGAGTAAAAATAACCCTCAATTCCCTCCTCAATTAGGTGAGGGCTGGAATGGGCTGGTAATTGGGCCTTCCTTGCCTCAGATGATCTCTGGGAAGCAGCTCAGTCCCACAGAAGCACAGCCAGGATGGGATCATGGGGCAGCTCATCCTGGGGGGGCTGCACAGGGAAGGGGAAAAGGGATTTGGGGGAAAAAATGGGAAAGGAAAAGGGGGCAAAGGCTGGGAGTTCATTGGATGCTCCAGCTCTAAAGGACGGGGAGGAACAGATGAACTTGGAAGGGAAAAAATAATGGGAAGAAAAACATTTCCAAGGGGGTTGCACAGGGAAGGGAAGAGGGAAAAATGGGAAAAAACAGGTGGCAAAGGCTGGAAATTCCTTGGATGCTCCAGCTCTAAGACATGTGGAGGAATCGACTGAATCTGAAGGAAAAAAAATAAAGGAAGGATAAAACATTTCAGGGGGGCTGCACAGAGAAGGGAAAAAGGGATTTTGGGGGGGAAAAATGGGAAAGGAAAAGGTGGCAAAGGCAGGAATTTCATTGGATGCTCCAGCTCTAAAGCATGTGAAGGAATAATTTAACTTGGAAGGAAAAAAAAAAGGAAAAACCAGGAAGAAAAACCCATTTCCTGGTGGATTAGAACCCGTTAATCGCCAGGGAGCTAAATTTGGGAATCAGCCTTTTGTTTCCCCAAGAAACCCTCGGAAAATGTGGAGAGGGCCAGTCTCCAGTGGTCCCTCAGTGTCCCCTGGGTGGCTCGGTGCCAGCTGGGGAGGTGCCACCCACGCTGCCTCCCGGGCACCCGCCAGGCACTGGCTCTTCCTCCCCTGCCTGTCAGCTCCTCTTTTCCCTCAGGCTGATGAATAATGGGAATAAAAAGCTGGGAAAAAGCAGCGTGACAGCCAATTACTGCCTGGGATGGAGCACCCCCAGCAGCTCCTGCTCCCTGGATGCTCCTGTGGAACAAACCCGTGAGGAGGGAAACAAAGGAGCTGCTGCTTCATCTCCCTCTTCTCCTGCAGCTTCTGAAACGTCCCTGAGTCCTGCTGGATCTGTGGGGAAGGCTGGGGTGTGGGATGTGGGTGAGGATCCTCTCACCAGAGGGGTTGGATGGTGGGGATGGCACCTCTGGTGAAACCTTCCTGTCATCCTCTGCCCTTGCTTCTCTCTCCTTTATTTCACAGTGCCTTAATTTATTCTGTAACGCTTCCAGTCCTTTCTGGTGTTGGGTTTAGATCCTCTGAGTGACCCAAGGGCCACCCAAAAGGACAGGAAGTGGGACAGCACCTCGGGATGAACCCAAAACGAGGATTTCTGTCAAAGCAGCGCTTGGGCCTGGTGGCTGGGGTTGGGTGGAATGGGATTTTCTGGGATATTGGGATAAATCTGGCTGGAGGAGCTGTGGCTGCTCCATCCCTGGAATGTCCAAGGCCAGGCTGGAGCAGCCTGGGACAGTGGGAGGTGTCCCTGCCCTGGCAGGGGTGGCCCTGGATGATTTTTAAGGTCCCTCCCAACCCAAACCATCCTGGGGTTCTCTGAAGGCCTCGGAATTCCCTGATAATAAATCAGACAAAAGCCCAGACTCCAAACCCTCTCTGCACTGGGTTTTTGGGATTGCTCTAATCCAGCTGAGGCTCAGCTGTGACTCAGGTGGGAATTCCTGCTTCCCCGTTTCCAGCCCCGCTCCTGGATGGATGAGGGAGCCAAATGTTCCCATTTGGGGTTTCCCACCCTGCTGAGTGAGAGCCACACCCTGGCATCAGCACAGCAACAACATTCCCAAATTCCTGAGGCACCGGAGGGATTCCTGGGAATGCTGAGAGAGGAGCATCCCTCTCCTCCACAGCAACCCCAGGGGGGCAGAGCCGCCTCCAGATCCCTGTTATCCCTCCAAATCTCCATTACCCCAGGCCAATCCCTGTTCCAGCTCCATCAGAGCATCAGGGTGGGAAGGAAATGAGGATTTGATGGAATCGTGTTTGCAGCAGAGCAGGGGCAGCAAGGGCAGGTGCAGATATGGATCCACCTCCCACCTCCTGCGCCTCGCTGGAGCTCAGCAGCATCCACAGATCTCCCTTTTCCATCTCCTCTGAGCGTGGCTGGTGCAGGGGAGATTCCAATTAAACCTAAACTCTGCCTGTGCTTCCAGAAATCCCAGAGCCTGCAGGGAGGGAAGGATGGCAGGAGGACAAACTGCTCCCGCTCTGGATGGTGGCCCTGGAGATCACCTTGGGCTGCTCTCCCCATCAGGATGGAGCTGCTTCTCACTCCAGCCTGGCTGCACCACGGAAAGGGAATTTTGGCTCAGAGCTTTTCCCCCGGGGATCTTCTGCCCCAAAACCTCCAAAAGCAGCTCAAGTGCTCAGCAAACCTCAAGTCCAGTTTGCTTTTAGGATGAGCCTAAATCACCACTGGAGAGAATTTTAAATATGGGGGCAAAAGCTGAGCTTTGCCCCCTGAGGTTCAGAGCCCTGCACAGCTCCCATCGATTCTTGGGGAATATAATTATTAATATTAATAATTAACCAAGTCCCACTGCCTTATCTCTCCTCATCCCCTGCAGTGCCACGTCCCTGTCTGGCAGATCTGAAAGGAGCTGGGAGTGACAGAAAATGGGGACATTTGGGGACAATGCTGGAATAGATAAAGCATCCCACTCCTTCCTTTCTCCAGCTCCTGATTTATTCCGTTCTCCCATTTATTCTGGTCCTACATTTATTCTGTTTTCACATCTCCTTGCAGCTGTTTTGCCATGACAAAGCTGCATCTTCCCCAAAACACAGAAACACGAGGCCCCTTTGAAGGATTACAAATGCAGGAGAAATCAAGGAAAAATCTGAGGTTTTTCCCTCACAAGTGCTCCCTGCACATTAAATCTCGGATGGAGGCCGAGGGAATATTTTGATATTGGGGAAAGTGGTGCCAAAGGAGATGTGACTGCTGTGGGGATGGCCAGGGAAGAGCTGAGGAAATAATCTGGAAGAGTAAAGCCAGACTTAAACTAAATCCCCACAGGGTAAATCAGGCAGATAAGGAATCTGCTGTGCCTGAGGGAAATGAGGAATTCTGTTCTCCCTCTTTCCAGGCTCCAGAAAAAAACATGGAGCACACCCTGGTTCAAAAAATCCATCCCTGGAAGTGTCCCTGGCTTCAGTTTTGGGAGCTGGTGCAGCTGAGACCCATTTGGGTGGGAGTGGTGCCTCCCTTCCCAAACTGCCTGGGAGCTCTGGGAATGCAGAGTCCTGACCCCAATCCTTGGATATGGCCCCCCTCTGATTCAACCCCTCTCTTTTTTTGTTTTTTTGAGGGATTGGGGAAAAAAAGACCTGGAAAATGAGACATTTTTAGATCCATGAGGAATTTGGACTTGCAGAGCTTTGGGAATGTATCAGAGCAATTTATGGAGCAGACAGAAACCCCATCCTGGGATTCCCTCTCACCAGGGGGGAATTCTGCCTCGGGCCTTTCCTTGTCTGGGAATTGTGACTTACTGGGAGCTCTGTTCCAAGGAGCAGCAATTAAATCCCATTTTTCCCAAGGACTCCCTTTCCCTGCCACATTCCCAGGGCTCTGGCACATCCCTGAGGCTCAGCAGCTCCGAGCTGCCAGTGGGTTTATCCCACAGCACCCTCTGGAAAAGCTCCTTTCCTGGATTATCCCCTGGCTCAGCACAAAGGAATGGGACATAACGAGGTTGAGTGATTGGCACAAGATTGCACAGGGAGCTAATTATTCCCGGGGTTTTCCAGAGGGGAGCACCTGCAGGAGGGCAGAGGAGGGATGAAACTCCAGGGGGAGGCAATTCCAAGGATTTGGCATTTGGTGACGGACAAATCCATGGCCATGACAATCCAGGTGACCCCACTCCACTTCCATCCCATCCATCAACAAAGAGCTCCACACATCCTGGGAAATCCTGGGATGGGCAGAGCAGCACAAGCAGGGAACATGGACGGCTTTAGATCCAGGGATGAGGCAAAACCCACGGGAAAAGGCTCTGCTTTTCCAGCCTGGAATTCCAGAGCACCTGGAGCCCAGGGAGAGCAGGGGGCTGAAGCCAGGACTGCCCAAGCCAAGCACCAAATTCCTCCTTTGGTGGAGCCTCACCCCACTCCAGGCTCAATCCAATATTCTCTGGGAGGGGGAATTGCCGGTGTCGTCACAGCCTGCCCTGATTTAATCACGTTAAAAGCCACGGAGACGGAATTATTTGGGATTAGGGATGAATAAGGCTTTTATGCCCGACTCCAACCCTCCTGATCTGCTTACCAAAAAAAAAAAAAAAAATCCAAAAGCCTTCCAATCAGGAAAAGTCCAATTGCTGCTCCCAAATGCACTTTAAAGCAGCCCAACTTCCAAATGCAGAACTGTTTGGAACAGGGGAAAGCTGGAGGAGGAGAGGACTCTTCCCAGTGCAGAGCATTCCTAATCCTAGGACACAGAGCAGGTAATTCAGGTCAAGGCTTAAGACATTAAACCACTGCTCCAAAGCTTGGGATTTAACGAGCTTTGGGACTTAGTGAGCGAGGGATAAGCAGCAGAAGTTTAAATACTTCCAGGGATATTCCTCTTCCATGGAAAGCTACACCCTGGGAAGTCTGGTAAAACGGCACCCTTCATCCCTTGGGGATGTTCCCTGGGAAAGGAGAACTTGAGGAGGGTGGGGGGTTTGGGAAGGTGATGTCCACACCTGCAGCACCAAAATTACCTCCCCTCAGTTCTCATCTTTTCCTGGAATTCCAATTAATGAGGAATTTATCCTGAGCAGAGCTGCCAGGTGGGCTTTTCCTGGTCATCCAAGTGACTGGAATACTCGGAGCAGCCCCTTCCCTGAATCCAGGGAGAGACAGAAGAGAAAAGGGAGGAAAAAAACCCGTCCTCGTGTGTGGGCTGTTCCCTCAGATCCCGGAAAAATATCAGGGGGTTAAAGGAAAAATGTCATCGCTCCAAAGGGGCTCCTGGGGAGGAGCGTGGGAGGGAAATGCTGCTCCTTCCATCTGCTCTGAGCACGGAGCTGGAGCCGGCTCCTGCTGCAGATCCGGGCCCTGCCTGGAGCTCCGAGCTGCTCCGGGAAGTTTCTCTGGGAGCTGCCACTCCAAGGGATGTTCCCTGCCATGAGCACGAGTGCAGGGAGGCTGAGGAGGCTCCTTCAGCACCCTCCTGGAATTTGGGAAGAGCTGTTCCTGCTGAGGGCGAGACAAGGGATGTCCATGTAGAGAATTCCCACCAGAAAGTGGGGGTTTGGGTTGGGAAGGAATTAAAGCCCGTCCAGTCCCAACCCCAACAGCTTCCACCATCCCAGGGTGCTCCAAGCCTCATCCAGCCTGGTCTTGGACACTCCCAGGGATCCAGGGGCAGCCCCAGCTGCTCTGGGAATCTGTGTCAGGGCTTTCCACCCTTCCAGCCAGGAATTCCTTCCCAACATCCAATCCAAATCTTCTGAGTTGAAAACAACTGCCCCTTGTCCTACAAGGAATCCAACTCCTGCCTCTCACAGGGAATTTTACACTTTGGATCCAACATTTCCCCCTCCACACCTCATGTGGACATCCAAATCCATCCCCTCATCCCGTGGGAAAACAAAGGGTGAAAACCCCAAAGCCTGCAGCTCATCCTTCAGAGATGTCCTCCAAAAGCTCCCCAGAGTTTACTGCTCCAAGATCCCAGCTTTCCAAAGGTGGTTTCACACCAAGGGAAAGAGGAACCCATTGGAGAGCCCCAGGCTCTGGCTCTGTCACTGTCACCATCCCAGGAATGCTGCTCTCCATGGGATCCTGGAGTTTCCCCCCCTTCTGCTGCCTGCTGGAGCTGCTCCAGCCAACACCAGCCTCTCCCAGCCTCCCCCCACGGCTGGCACAGGCTCAGCCATTCCAGTGACATTTACTCCCACCAGGATTTGGAGATCAGCTCGACATTTGAGATGATTCCTCCCAAAAACATTCCGGTGCCTGCTCGCTCCCAAGGGCTCCTGCTCGGCCGAGCTCCTCAGCACGTGCACAATGCTTTGGGCTCGAGCTCACCAAGCTGAGCCCAGGATAAGCTCAGTTTGTCTCAATCCCACCCTGGCTGCCAGTGAGGGATGACAAGACAGCCAAGCTTTGCTTCCCAGAATCCTGGAATGGGTTGGGTTGGAAGGGACCTTAAAGCCCATCCAGTCCCACCAGGAACACCAGGGGAAGTGGGTGGGATGTCAAGGAAAGAGGGAGAGGGGAGGGGTGGAACTTGGAACCTGGGATAGTGGGAAGTGTCCCAGTGCTCCCAGTGATTCCCAGCAGAAAAGGACAGGGATTCTCAACGATTCCCTGCAGAAAAGGACAGGGATTCCCAATGATTCCCTGTAGAAAAGGACAGGGATTCTCAATGATTCCCAACAGAAAAGGACAGGGATTCCCAATGATTCCCAGCAGAGAAGGACAGGGATTCCCAACGATTCCCAGCAGAAAAGGACAGGGATTCCCAATGATTCCCTGCAGAACAGGACAGGGATTCCCAATGATTCCCAACAGAAAAGGACAGGGATTCCCAGTGATTCCCAGCAGAAAAGGACAGGGATTCCCAATGATTCCCTGCAGAACAGGACAGGGATTCCCAGCAAAATCCCAGCTTGGGGTGGGACACGACTCACACGACACAGCCTGGGGATCACCAGCCCCTGCCCCAGCCCCTCCACGAGTTCCTTTCATCTGCTGCTGCTGCTGCTGCTGCAAAAAAGGACCAAAATCCCAAATAAAGCTGTTTTATGCCCAACTTGCTGCCAAAGCCCCATTATTGGAATGCTCTGCTTTCCCCTCCCTCTGCGCCCGCCTGTTCCAGCTGAGTGAACAAAGGAAAATCCAAATAAAATCAAACGAGCGAGCCTGAGACAGAAATGGGCCCTTTCAAACAAACCCAGCTCGACGGTTTCAAGCCCCAGATAGAGCCACAATGGGATGGCCTAGATTCCTTCCCAGCTCCTTTTTTCCCCTCTGGTTTCCTGGATTGAGAAAGGGAAGAGAAACCCTCCTGTAAAAACCTTCCCTGGGCGCAGACAGACAAATTAATAAATTGAGGAGGAGAAGGAGAGCAGAGCTGGCAGGGAGCTGCCACCAGCCCAGACTGCCACGGATTGCACACCAAGTTCATTTTTTTCCCCCTTCTGCTGGAAAACCTCTGGCATTTTTCCCGCTGTGTCAGTCATTCCTGGGGATGGGGAATGCTGGAGGTAACCCCGAGTTCAGCCAGAGCAGCAGCCGGGGGAATCCAACCTCATCCTTGGCAGCCGGGGCCAGGCTTAGCTTACACGGTAAATCCCAAGGGTTCCCCCCTGCCAGCTCCCCCATCCTGGGGGATACTCGATCCCTGGGACGTGTCACAGCTAAAAATACCCCCCTGGCTGGGGAAAAAAAACGGGAAAAATCCTTGGGGATGGGGCTGTCCCTGCCAGGCCGTGGCCGGATGGGGGGTTTGGTGTTTCTCCCACACACCTTGCCATTCCCAGCTCCCGCCGTTGCCAAGGGAACGCTGCCGAGGCGCTTCCCAAGGACCTGGCAGCTGCCAGATTGGAAAGGGCAACCCGGGAATGTGGGCGAGGCTCGTGGGTGGGAGCTGCACCTGAGCATCCTCGGGGTTATCCCGGAGTGAGGCACCCTCAGATCATCCCAAAAAGTGCTGCGGGATGAGCCTGGGGATCCTTGGGTTTTCCCTCTTGGGTTCTCCTTTCCAATCCAGTTAAACACGAGGTCACCCTGCTCCATCCTGGCGTGGTGAGGAATGAGCTGCCTGCAGGCCACGGGGAGCAAAGGGATTTTCTTTGGGATGTTGGGCTTGGGAAATGAAAAGGAGCCAGGGAAGGTTTTGCTTGAGCCTTGCCAAGCTCTGGAAATTCGGGATAGCAATTCCAGTGCTTCTTCACAGAGCAGCCTCTGGAGGCAAATGAACCAACAGGGGAACAAGAGGGTCCAGCCATGGATTTATCCCAGAGGATCAGGAGCTGGAAGGGTTTGGAAAACCTCAGGGGAAGGGATTCTCTCAGGGAAATCCAGATTTTGGTCAGGAAAAGCCAAACTGGGCTGTGGGAGCTGCAGGATCTGTTAAACAGCAAGGAGTGAGTCCTTGGCCAGGATGCCCTCAGCCATGGAAAACCAGGAAATCCCATCAAAACAAATCCACAGGATTTCCAACAAATCCCAGGAGATGAAAGAGAGAGAAGGGGGGGGAAGCAGGTGATCCATCAGTCTCAGGAAAACCCATCAGGAAAACCAACACTGCCCAGGGAGCGCGTGTGAGGATTTGTCAGGATTGGAGCCTGAGGAGATCAGTCCTGTTCTCCCGGCCTCTCCCGAATCCCACACCTCCCAAAAGGCTCGTTTGGAAAAGCCTGGCAATCGGCCCCCCCAGCCAGGAGGAACACCAGGAGCAGGGATCATAAAGAACCACCTGGAGCCCTCGGGCTCGGCGCTGCCTCGGGAGCCACGCCCGGCACGCGGCTCTGCCGACCCACAGCTGTTCCAAGGGCTCGGGAGCAGCTTATCCCAGCCATAAAACACAGGGAAAAAAACCTGGGAGCAATATCTCTGCTGCCTTCTCATCCCTGCCGCCCCAGGGAACAGCTGAGAAACAGCTGAGTAATTGCCAGGAGCAGGGATGGAGGATGGGAGCCACGGAGCGGGGAAGCCCTGGAAGATGAGCTGGGAGTGGGAATCCAGCTTGTGGGGGATGGATCCTGCTCCTGGGGGATGGATCCTGCTCCTGGGGGCTGCATCCTGCTCCTGGGGGATGGATCCTGCTCCTGGGGGCTGCATCCTGCTCCTGGGGGCTGCATCCTGCTCCTGGGGGATGGATCCTGCTCCTGGAGGAGAGATCCTGCTCCTGGGGGATGGATCCTGCTCCTGGAAGGTGCATCCTGCTCCTGGGGGATGGATCCTGCCCCTGGGGGAGGAATCCTGCTCCTGGAAGGAGCATCCTGCTCCTGGGGGATGGATCCTGCTCCTGGAAGAGGGATCCTGCTCCTGGGGGATGGATCCTGCTCCTGGAAGGTGCATCCTGCTCCTGGGGGATGGATCCTGCTCCTGGAAGGTGCATCCTGCTCCTGGGGGATGGATCCTGCCCCTGGGGGAGGAATCCTGCTCCTGGAAGGTGCATCCTGCTCCTGGGGGATGGATCCTGCTCCTGGAAGGTGCATCCTGCTCCTGGGGGATGGATCCTGCTCCTGGAAGAGGAATCCTGCTCGTGCAGGAGGGATCTCCCCACGATCCCCCCAAATTCTAAGTTGGGAGGAGCAAACTGAGGGATGACCATGGCTGGACCAGTGAGTTGTTATCCCAGGATAACACACGACTCAGGAAGCGGCCATGGAGTGATGGAATGCTGGGGTGAGGGTGGGATCAGTGGGAAATGCTCTGGAGAGGGACCCAGCCAGCACAGAAAGGTGGAAAACACTGGGAAAACACAAGTGGGGTCCAAAGAAAAGTTGGGCTGCAGGGGGGAAAGGAGCAGCAGGTTCACGGCCAGAATTCCAAGTGGGAATACAAGCCCTGCTTAGAAATTCTGGGTGGAAAAAAGCGGATTTCTGGAAATCCACCAGAGGAAAACGTGGCCCTCCAAGAGTTGTTCCGTTGTTTAAACTCCCTCTGACATTTACTCGCTCTAATGTCAGCTCTCCGAATCCAAACATTCCAACGGAATTATTTCCCAACCTTTCCTCTGGCTGCCCTGATGAAGGTTAACTGCTCCCTCTGCTCCAGCCCAGCCCCACGTGAGCCCTGTGGAACGAGGCTGGAATTCCAAGGGAAGCAGATCCTGGCACTTCAGGGGCAGAGAGTGACCTTTCCTCCGAGGAGAGCTGGACTTTGGGCACACAAAAAACTGGGAAAAACAGCCTGGAAGGGCTTGGAAGGATGGGAAAGGTAGGAGAGCCCAAGGTGGAACTTTGGGAATGCTGGAGGGAAGAAGGGATGTGGGAAGGAGTTGCCCTGCTCAGTCTGGGAACACAGACCCTTGAGGTGAACTGATCCCTCTGCTCCAGAGCCATGTGGAATGAGGCAGGAATTCCAAGGGAAGCAGCTCCTTGCACTTCAGGTGAAGATCCAACCTTTCCTCCAAGAACAGCTGGATTTTCCAGCAAAAAGCTGGGAAAAAAGTTTGGAACGGGTGAGACAGGTGGGGGAGAGCCTGAGCTGGAAACTTTGGGAATGCTGGAAGGAGGGAGGGATGTGTGAGGAGCTGCTCTGGGAGCACAGGGAACAGATGGCCTTTCCATGGATAACGCTTTATCATCAGGGTTATTTAAAGGAACTGCCCAAATGCAGCTCCCGAGCCTTGGAAAATCGTGTTTTCCAGGAATAGCAATGGGGAAAAGGGATGGGAGCCCCTGACAAGGAGATCTCATTAGCTGAGGCAGCTCTGGTGAGATATCCCAGGAATATTCCAAAATCATGGCTCTGGAACTGGGAGGGATGATGGAAAGAGGCTTTAACTGGGGTTGGGACAGGAGGGAATAAACGGATTTAAATTGGATTGGAGGAAGGAATTATTGCCTGTGAGGAAGGGGAGGGGCTGGGATGGAATTCCCAGAGAAGCTGTGGCTGCCCCTGGATCCCTGGAAGTGTCCAAGGCCAGGTTGGACAGTGGGGCTTGGAGCAGCCTGGGATGGTGGGAGGTGTCCCTGCCCTTGGAATGGAATGGATGAGCTTCAAGGTCCCTTCCCACCCAAAGCATTCCGTGGCTCCACGATTCCACAACATCCCACGACTTAGGGAACCCCCAAATCCTCTGGGACTCTGTGGAATTCTCCAAAGAGAAATGCCAGGAGCAAGCCAGACTCACCCCAGCATTCCCAGAGTAAGGAAAACCCCAATCCACAAGGATGGAACAGCCTTGGACACTGCCAGGGATCCAGGGGCAGCCACAGCTTCTCTGGGAATCTGTGCCAGGGCCTGCCCACCTTCCCAGGGAGGAATTCCTTCCCAAAATCCCATCCATCCACCCTGCCTTCTCCACTGCTGGTTCATCTCTCCTATCTTTGGAAAACCAGGAATTCTGGGGATGGATTTGATTGATTCCATCCCCTTGGAAGCAGCAGAGATTTGTCCCTATGGATTACCAAAGGCAGCTTTAGATCCCAGCTTGGATTGGGAATTCTCCCCTCCACCCCTCTAATTACACCTCGAAGGTTATCCCTCATCTAAGTGTAATTTGCAGCACATTAATTAATTACCTAATTAATTAACAAGCCAGGCTGACCAGCACTAATTGTTATTCTCGGCCAACTCCCCAAGCCCCTGCTCAGCTGGATTCCCAGAAAAGTGAATTTTTCCATTAAAACCCACTCCATGGAGGAAAGAGGGATAAACCCAGCCTGGGTGTGCCTTGGAAAGAACTGAAGAGGGAAAAAGATGTTCCCAAACTTGGGATCACCCCTGGAATGGCACATCCAGGCTGCTGCTCCTGCTGCTGGCAGAGGAGCTCTGAGTGCCCTGGAAAATCAAAAAATGGGGGAAAAAATGGGGAAAATCCATCTGGAGGCCAAAGGGGTGGGAAGGGCTGGGATTTTGTGGTATCCCTGTGGATCCCAGCGGCTCCGTTGGGAATTTCTGCTGTTTGGGAAGGGATTGTGATGAGTCACCCTCCAGCCAAAGTTCCTGCGGGAGGAAAGGGGGGGCCCAGCAGGGAGATTTCCAAACATGGCAATGTTTATTTGGAATTCGGGCTGAAGGAGAGATTCTGTGAGATCCAGAGGGAAGATTGGCCGGGGATGAAACCCGCTGGCTACTGGATATCACCAGAAATCCAGGGAAAAAAAATGGGATTGCTGCAAAGCCCAGAGCACGCGGGGACAGAAATACCTCCAGCAGTGCTTTCCCTCTCCGTGAAATCCTGGAATTGCTGAGGTTGGAAAAGCCCTCCAGGATCGCTGATCCCACCTTGTCAGCCCAGAGCATCGAGGGCCCCATCCAGGTATTCCTTGGACACCTCCAGAGGTGGGAAATGCTCAAGAAGGAGCCACCAGGAGTGGGAATTTCCCAGTTTGGCCCATTCCAAGGGGATTCTCTGCTGTGTTCAGCCAGGCCAGATGTTGGGAATCACCTCCACAGCTGGGCCTGGGCCTCTCCCAGGATTCCTGACCTGAGTTCCTGTCATTCCCATCCCACCACGACACCCCCAGGCCAAGCTCAGCAGCAAATCCTGGCTCAAGGGCATGGAAAAATGCAGGTGGGATAATGGGAGCAGGGAGCAAACGGCAACAGCAGCCTCAGCATCATCCCCTGTGGAACACCAATATTCCCTATGGAACACCAGCATTCCCTATGGAGCACCAATATTCCCTATGGAACACCAGCATCCCCTATGGAGCATCAGCATTCCCCATGGAGCACCAGCATTCCCTATGGAGCATCAGCATTCCCCATGGAGCACCAGCATTCCCCATGGAACACCAACATTCCCTATGGAACACCAACATCCCCTATGGAACACCAACATTCCCTATGGAGCACCAACATCCCCTATGGAACACCAACATTCCCTATGGGGCACCAGCATCCCCTATGGAACACCAGCATTCCCCATGGATCAGACATCCTGGCTACCAGAGGGAAGCAGGACAGGGAGAAGGGATGGAACATGCAGGAAAATGGGAATACACCAAGGAAATGAGGATTGGGATTTCCTTCTCCACCCCTCAGCCCTAAAATCTCTTCCAGTGCATCCCAAAATGTGAAATCCAGCTGGGAATTGCAGAGTGGGAGAATCAGGGATGTTTTAGGCTGAGGTTAAGGCAGGGACTGAGTCATTCCAGCAGGAATTCCCAGCTGGGAATATCCATGGGGATGAGGAATCAGCAATGAGCTCTCCCAGACAAACCAGAGCAATCTCAAAAGGAGGGATTGAAGAGGAGGAAGGAAACTTTTGGAAAAATCTTGTATTCCCACATCAGGATGAGTCCAGCTCCGAGGGTGGGAATCTCCCAGTTTGCACAACGGAATCTCCCCCACTTTGAAATCCCTGGATTTCCCAGACATCAGGAGCTCTCCTCTGCTTCCCCAAATCCTGTCTAAGGTTACAGATGGATCCAGCTCCTCCAGGGGGAGCGTGGGCCAGCCCTGGTGACACAGAGTGTCCCATGTCCATGTGTCCAGGCACACCTGGATGGAGCAGAGCGGGATCACAGCGGGATTTGCAGCAGCAAAAGGGATTGCTTGGAAAAAAAAAATCCCAGAATGGTTTGGGCTGGAAGAGATTCCAATTCCATGGGCAGGGACCTTCCACTACCCCAGATTGCTCCAAGCCTCGTCCAGCCTGGCCTTGGACACTCCCAGGATGGGGAATCCGCAATTTCTCTGGGAATCTGTGCCAGGGCTCCCTCCCAGCCTGGCACAGAACCCATGTGGCATTCCAGGAGGATCCACACACATAGATATTCCCTGGATTCCGAGGCTGGCCCTTCCCAACTGAGACCCCCAGAAGGTCTCAGGGAAGCCCCAGCAGGACCTGGGTGACTCACAGGCGCTCTGGGATGAGCTTTGCTCCTTCCCACCCAGCAATTCCCACCCAGCAGCATTCCATGAGCTGGAGGGGGGGGGCTGGGATCCAGCTGCTCCCGTCCCACGCTGGGTGTGGACAGTGGGAATCCCGCTGGGCTGGGCCTGGCCTTGGCAGCAGGAGCAGGGGGACATTCCTGCCCTGGCTCCCGTCCCTCCCTCCCGTGCAGCTGTCCCTGCCCAGCTCCTTCCCTGGGAGCAGCAGGGGGGTTTGGGATGCTCCTGGCCAGCAGGGATCCCACCCCGCCCCGGCTGCCGAGCATTCCCGCTCCGCAGGCACCTCGGGATGGCTCCACGAGGGATGGGAGACCCCGGCACGCAGAATTCCCCCTGCTCCAGCCTCGCCGAGATTTTCCAAGCTGTGGAAAAGAGGAGCTGGGGTTTGGATCAGGCCCAGCTCCAGCTTTGAGCACGGATATTTATCCCCCCTGGCAGGGACACCTTCCACTGGATCAGGATATTCCAAACCCAATCCTTATCTCATTCCAAGTAATTCCATGGAGCCCAGCAGGAACGGGTTATCAGACAAGGATCTCGGTTTATCTGATGCTCCCATCTCGTAATATAGAGATATTTGGGTTTCTTTTAATGTAGAAAGGCTGAATTTTTATTTCCCCAACCTATATCTACAGGAATATTAAAAGGCACTGCGTTAAATTTAATTAGTTATCAATCTACTAAATTTAGTTTATTGATGAGTAAATAGCTAGTGTCTATGTTTATTAAACTTTTCTCTTTCTAGATAGTTTATATTTTTTTTAAATGAATTTTCATGGGATTGATTTTTTAGTTTTTAGGCATAAACTGTTTTTCTTACAAGAACAGATTGTTACATAAACTAATTTTCATTCTTAGAATCTTCTTCTTGTGGAAACTTAATAGGTCAGCTATTAACTCAGCTAAAATAAGAAAACCTAATTTATAAAACTTTTATTTTATAAAGTTGTGTATGATTTAAAAATTTTTATTTTAAAAGTTATTTCTATTTCTATTTCTAGAAAACTTTTTAAAGTTTTATATGATAGAGCTGAGTGCCCCGGGCCGGCTCTGCTCATCCCGCCCAGCACATTCCTTTGGGGACACCCATGGAGCGGCGATTCCCGGGATGGAGGAGGGGACAGGGACACCAGCAGCTGGCCAGGAGCCATCCCGACACTTCCCACATAAAAGGAAAGATTCCAGGGCCGGGGGAGCCGGAGCCTCGCTGTGACCTTGAGATTTTCCCTGGCGCAGCCGAGGATTAAAGCGCCCGCTCGGGTTTCTGTGCCTGGGCCAATTCCAGAGGCTCCGGGCTGTGCCAGGGGCTGGGAATGGCTGGGAAGGGCAGGTGGTGGTGGCGACAGAAAAGCCTCATCCCCATCCCAACCCATCCCCATCCCATCCCCATCCCATCCCATTCCATCCCATCCCCATCCCCATCCCATCCCATCCCATCCCCATCCCCACTCCCACTCCCATCCCCATTTCCCATTCCCCATTCCCCATCAAGTGCAGCCTCCCCCATCCCAAAGCATTTTGGGTTTGCATCTCACCCCCTATCCAGGCTTAGGAAGAAGCTTTCCCTATGGAAAGCGGATGGAGCAGGGAGAGAGGTTTCCCCGAGGGCTGGATGCAGGAATTCCCATCCTTTAATCCTGGATGATTTTATCCAGGGATCTCCCTCCCAGCCCAGCTTTTGCTCCTGGGTGAGACCTCCCCGTTCCTGCCTCCGAGGTGCCTTTCCCAAACTCTCCCTCCCTGCAGCACCTCGGAATTCCATGGAATTCTCCAGCACGGGATTTTCCGTGCCCTGTTGGAGAAGCCAAGCCAAAAAGGAGCTTTCAGATCTCTTGGAATTCTCGGATCCAAGCCTGCCTTTCCCTCTGACTCCTGGCAAAGAGCAGGACCCAGCTGATGGTGGGGAAATCCTTCTCCTGCTTCCATGCAGAGATCCCTCCTTAATTCCCACTAATTAATAGGGAATTCTGCAGGTGGGAGCCACCCTGTGCTGAAACCCAGCTTTAACCTCATCCATTACATCCATGAGGATTCCTGGAATTTTCAGGGATGAGCACAGGGACATCCAGATCCTGTTCCCACTTCCCATTCCAGTCTCCCTTCGGAGCAACATTTCCAGCTGGGAGCAACTGGGAAGAGGCAAATCCAATGGGAGAAGGAGCTGGAATGCCAGAGCTTTATCCCAGGCCTTTCCCACTTCACACCTGTCACATCCCAATCCTTATTTTACCAGGAGAAGTGGGAAATGAAGGAAAACCAGCAGCTCTGCCAACTCTGCTGGGCTGGAAAATGAGGATGCTCCAGGAGCCAGAGGGTTTGGAATATTTTTTCCCTTTTGTTGAAGGGAAAATTTCTCCTCTTGGAAATGGAATTAAAAATTAAAAAAACTCCCACTGATCCCACAAAGTGAGATCATTGCAAGTGTTGCCTTATAAGTCCCTGTTTTCCAGAATTTTATGGCTTGGGAATGAACAGAGCTCTCAGCTGGATTTTCCTCCATTTTTCCCAATTCCTTCCTTAACCACTTCCAAGCTGCGCCGGAGGAAAAAATGGGAATTTGCTGCTTCCTCCCCTTCCAGGGATTCCACAGTGTCCCAGCATCCCAATATTCTCACTGGACACTCCTCACACCCCTCAAATCCAACTCTTAAAATTCCCAGAAAATGGGGTTTTTTAAAAATTCCCTAAGAGGGTGATAAAAAATTATTTTCCCAGCATTTTCCCAGCTTTCCAGGGCACATTCACTTCTTTCCACTCAGAAAGGAAAATCAGAGGAGATCAAAATGACAGCCTTGGACACCAAAGGGTTTCCTGACATCCAAAATCGCTGGCTTTGGGATTTTTTTCCAGGACAGAAATGCTGGATCAGGCATTTTCCCTCCTCTGGGTGCCAATCCAAAGGGATAAAGCTGACACAAATTCCCTATTTATGGCTCTGAGCAGCTGGAGACAAATTCCCTGGATCCAGCAGCTCCTGGAGAGTCTGGAAGTGCTGGGAATGGGGATTAATTATCACCAAAATACTCCCAAAGAAACCCTGGAGCATGGAAATGCTGGAATTGTCCTGATCCTGCCCTACAAAACAGCTCCAAAACTGCTGTTCCCTCCTAAAGATCCCTGGAGGAGTTGGGAATCCAGGCAGGGATTTGGGAATCAAAGGAGTTTTTCTGCTCTTTTCCAACCCCTTTGGATGTGCTGGGATGGGAGATCAGCCATGGAATTTTGGATGCCCTGGGGGACACCACAAATCCAGGGAAATTCCAGCAGGATTCAAGGCTGGATGAGGCCAGGAGGTCGGAATTCTGAATTTTGGGGTGGAATTGTGGAATATGCAGCAGCCCCTGGCAGAGCTGCATTCCCAGTCTCTGCTCCATGGAAAAGGGGGATTTGAGATCCCTGGGATCAGGCATCAGCAGCCCAAGTTAGGCTGATCCCAACCTTTGATCCCAATCCAAACATTCCATGCTCTTTTCCCTCCTCCTCAGCCTCAAATCCCATGGGATTTTAGATGATTCCCAAAAATCCCAATAGGAACAAAGCAGGATTTTGGTCGTGGCCAAAATCCTCAAGTCCCCACATGTTTTAAACTCTCCCATTCCCAGCAATCCCTTCTCCCTGAAGGAGAGATTTTTCCCAGGAAAAATAACATGGAAAAACATCAGAGGAGAATTTCCTGCCTGCTGAGCACCTGGTTTCTCTTGGAAAAGGCAGAAATCCCAGATTTTAAAGCAGAAATCCCAGATTTTCCAGCAGAAATCCCTGAATTTCCAGTGGTGTCGTGTCTAACACAAAGTGACATCAGGAATGTTTTCCAAGAGCAAAAACATTCCTCGTTTTCCAACTGGGACAAAGCCTGGCCTCGTTTCAATCCTGCTCTGACCTGGCTGTGACCAGGGGTTGAACTCCCGGGAAAAGTGGAGCAGGGAAAGGCAGGAGAGGGGATGGAAGGATAAAGGGAAAGGAAAAATCAGGTGGAAGTGTCACAGGGGAGCAGAGACAAGAGATTTTCTGGGATTTCATGGACACAGCCTGGGAGAGCAGCAGGGAAAAGCAGAAATCCCACATCACCCACAGCACCAGGGATTGTTTTCAGGGATAAATATCCCATTTCCAGGAAAACTCATCCAAATCCAGCATCTCCACAGCCAAAATCGAAATTTTTCCAAAAGTTTAAAACCAACTGAATGCAATTCCAAAAGAAATTGGCTCCCCAAGGGCCAGAGTTATCCCCAGGAAAAACCAGGATCAGCAGGAAGCTCCGATACCCAACAGCTCCACACGTCCTGCAGTGGGGATTTCCAGAGCCTCTGGACCCAAATATTCCCAAAATGCTCAGCACCATCATCCCATGGGAGACAGGAGCCAGCCTGGAAGGAGCCCAAAGCAGCTCCCAGCTCCTGCATCCCTCCCATCAACAAAATTCCAGCTTTTCCCAAAGCCAGATCTGCAGGATGTGTGGGAGAGCATGAGTCAATAACATTGGGTTTTAAGATGCTTTTCCTTCTCCAAACAAGCCAGAAAATTCCTGAGAATGGGAATTTGACTGAAATTTAGCTCTGGGATGAAATTCCCAGCTCATTTTAAGCAATGGATTCCTTTCAGTGCCCACTCCTGGGATCTCAGAAGGATTTGGGAAGTGATCCAAGGCTCCTGCATGTCCAGGGGACATGGATGGGGCTTCTGTGCCAGAGGGAAAGTTTAGATGGAATATTGGGAAAAATTCCTGGCTGGGAAGGTGGTGAGGCCCCAGATTCCCAGAAAATCTGTGGCAGCCTCATCCCTGGAATTGTCCAAGGCCAGGTTGGACACTTGGAGCACCGTGGGGTAGTGGGAAGTGTTGGGGTCGGAAGAAGATGATCTCCCACCCAAACCATTCCATGACTCCATGAATTCTCCAGGGCCAGCCAACCCCAAACCCCACAGGCCCATCCCTGATGGATCAGCCTGGTTTTCCCGTGGCTCCAGAGGAAATGATCCCATTGTTGTCCCCAGCAGAGCCATCTCCCAGATGCCAATCCCCATTTCCTTCCCTGCCTTTCTAATCCCAGGATACTCCAAGGATCAATAGCCCAGGGATGCAGAGGAAGCTGCTCCCAGCCCAATATCCAATAATTATTGGATAACTCAGCCTCCAGCGTGGGTGGGTTGCCAGGTTATGCCAGCACAAAATTCCATTTCCACAGGGAAAAAAATTCCCCCTGGGGATCAGGATTTATGGTTGGAGCAGGATATTTCCATCCTGTGAAAACAGGGACAGGAAGGATGGAAAAGCTTTGGTTCTCCCACTTCTCTTCCTGCTTTTCCTGCTGTCCCTTAGGACACGAGGAGCTGATACCCATGGATACAACACTGACACATCCAGGATCAAATCCTGCCCTAATTATCCCAAATCCACCATCACAATCCAGGGCTGATCCCACTGAACTGGGAAGTTTTGGATGCTACCACTGATTCAGACTAATTCCAGATGGGTTTGGAAGTGGAAGGGACCTTAAAGCTCATCCAGTTCCAATCCCAACACTTCCCATTCTCCCAGGCTGCTCCAGCCTGGACTTGGACAATTCCAGGGATCCAGGGGCAAGCACAGCTTCTCTGGGAATCTGTGCCAGTTTCCCTCATGGATCAGCTCTTCCCTGCTCACACACTCGTGGAACTGAGGGAATATTCCTCTTCCTTTCTGATCCACCCCCAAAAAATCTGGGAATTCTGGATGCACCATCTGAGTCTGCCAGCAGGAATTCCCAGTGTGATCCCTGCAGGGGCAGATTTTGGATTGCACAAAACAGGGATCCATGGAGAGATCAACTACCAGAGGTGGGAGCTTTGTACAGCCACCAAAAAAAAAGGGAAAAAATGGGAAAAAACCTCCTAAAAGTGCTCCAATCCCAGGAATTCCTGCATTTCCTGGGTTCTCCTTTCAGCTTTCCAATACAGCCACGGCAAATTCCAAGCAAATTCCAGGTGGGAGTTTGACAATGACAAAAGCACTGCTTGGGATTCCGAATTCCCAAGGGCTCCTAATTCCAGCTGGAAGCTGTTCCAGGAGCTTGGAGCTGCAGAAATCCTGGGATGCTGCCACTGTTTAGATTGGAGCCCTGCTGGGAGGTTTCTCTGGGAAAAGCCCCATATATGGATGACCCAGGGAGAACAAAAGGCAAGGAAGGAGCAGGATTTGGGATTCCTCAGCCAGGGAATGGGGCTGGATGTGTCCCCCAGCTCCCTCCAGGCCATCCCAAGGATTTACAGCTTCTCTCTGCGCCCAGATCTGATAAAGCTGCTGAAATTCCCAAGTTTTTTACATTTCCCTTCGATCCCAGGATCCACAAATAGCCCTGGCATTTCCAGTGGCACATCCTGCCTGTGGAAATTGGATTGCAGAGGAAAATTGGCCGGAGTCCTTGCTGAATTCCCGTTGTTATCCATCTTTTCTGATGTCCTTCCCTCCAAACCCTGTCAGAACTCCAGGCAGAGAGGTGAAGTCGTTAGGAAAGATTTCCTGACAAACCTCGGGAACACCGAAGGGTTCTGGGCATTTTTCCCCTTCCACTGGATAAGCCCTGACATCTCCATGCTCTTCCCAAACTTCTCCTTGCAGCCAATCCTGCTCCTTGCCTGCCCAGCACAGGGAAAGGCCAAGGTTTGTGTGGAATCACGTGGTTTTATCCAGGATTTATCAGATTTTGCAGGAATTTTACTCCAAGAGGGGAAAATTTAAATATTCCTGGAGTTCTTTTTCCTTTAAAAGCTTTGTCCCCCCAAGGAAAAGGGAATGGCTTTAAACTGGAAGAGAGGAGGTTTCAATGGATTTGGGAAGGAATTCCCAGCTGGGAGGGTGGGGAGGGGATGGGATGGAATTCCCAGGGAAGCTGTGGCTGCCCCAAGATCCCAGGAAGTGTCATTAGTGTGGTCACTGTCCCTGTGCCAAGCCAATTCCATGGATTTATTTTCCTTATCCCAGCATCAGCCTTTCCTGCTTAACACGGGGAGGATGGAGCATCCAACCATAAAAATCCGGGAAAAAAAGGAAAACCACAAAACCTGCAAAATCTGACAAGGGAATTGAGATGAAAAATAAATAATGACGGATTTTTCCATTAAATGCCTGAATAAAAAAGGTTTCTGGGAGTCCAGATCCACATCTGGGAAGGGCTGGAAGCTGCCTGGGATGTTTGGAGCTGACGTGTGGGATGAGTGACGTTGGACTGGGGACACGGAATGGGATCAAGCCATCCCAACAATTTATTGGGAATCAATGAGGCTGCACAGACTGAGCAGCACTGCCACATTCCCATGGAACTGCAAAGGATCAGGAATGCTGGGAACATCCCCCCTAATTCCTCTAAATCCTCTTTCTTCCCTCTGTTTAGTGTGGAAAAGCTGCCTTTTCCAGGAGCCTGACTGGCTCATTCCCTCAAAATTAGTGGGAAAGGGAAATCAGAATCTGCACAGTTCATGGAAAAAGTTCCCCAGGATGGAGCCAGGAAGCTTCACTGAATCCCTTGATTTTTTAGGAATTTGGATTTTTGATCCTTGGTTGAGGATGCTGGGAGGAGGATGGGGGCAGGGAGCAATTCCTGGATTTATCTGGAATTCAAGTGAAGCCAAGGGAGAAGGACAGATTAAAGCAAAATATTCCTCACGTTCCATTCTGCATTTCCAGCCTGGTTTTTAATTCCAAATCCCAAAAATCCCAAAAAAGCTTTAAAGCCCCTCCCACACGGAGTGCAATCGCCCGGGGGAAAAAAAAAAAAGAGGGATTAGAGCCGGAGGCACAGGGATATGGATTATTCCATCCTTTGGCAAATGGAAAACAAATCATCCCATTGGAGCCAGAGCCACGAGGACGAGGGAGAGGGGGCAGAAAAATGGGAATGATCCTAAATGGATTCATTCCAGAGAATCCTTGGGATGGGACGGATGAGCTTCCTGCAGAACCGAGTGCTCCTGGAGAAAAAGCGGATTTAAAAGGGGAAAAAAAAAATTAAAAAAAAAAAAAAAGGAACAACCAACAAATGAAATGGAAAAATCCAACAAAGGATAATTAGCAGATGGAAAAGCAAAGCTGCAATTTAGGTGTCTCCAAAGGGAAATCCCAACAAGTGGCTCCGCGGATTTGTTTTCCCTTTTCCCTTTGATCTCGCTGGCTGGGAGGAGAATTCCTACAAAACTGGAGCAAGCTGGAGCAGGAGGAACCCGAGCAGAGACGTTCAGAGTCTCCCCCTCTCCTGACCCCTCTTCCCGCCCCCGGGACTCATTAAACAGGGAAAATCCCGCGGGATCCCAAGGTGCTGGCAGGGAGCACACAGAGATGTTTTCCAGAGCAAATGCTGGGCCATAAATAATGGATCAGGAACGGGGCTGGGATGAATGGATTTATCTCCTCCGCCGCTCCCGAGGCAGAGGAGGCTGGGATTTCAGTGGATTCCAAGTAATCCAAGATTTTTCAGGAATAACCTTATTTTCGAGGCTTTCCTTTTTCAGGCTAAATTCTGGAGTTGGGTGTCTATTCCCGAAAATTCCACATCATCCCGTCCCCCCAAAATTCCAACACTGGGGCTGAAAATGCTCTGGGAGTTGTGGGACAATTGTGGAACGTGGGAACAGCCCCCAAATCCAGCTCCAAAATGATCTCCCTGGAAATCACTGTTGCATCATTCCTGGGTATATTCCAGAGCTTTTCCCATTTTTTCCAGCAATACACAAGGAATCCTGCTCTTGGATTTTCATCCCGGGATGTCAAACCCTTGGGACACTGAGCCAAGGTTTTCCTTGGACTGACCAAAGCCAGGGATTTCTGGGATTTGGCCTGGTCCAGGCTGCACTTGGAAGGCTTTGGATCTTGGTCAGGATTTTGCCCAGGCTCCTTTTCCCAATGTCCAATCCATTCCTATGGAATGTGGATGGACCTGCCACCAACTCTTCCCTTCGAGTTGACATCCAGCCCTGTGCCCATGACTTCCTCCGGAATGATTTCCTTCTTCATGAACCAAAATTCCATCCCAACCTGAAATCCCGATTATTCCAGTGGGGAGGAGGAAGGATGGGAGGGAGGGAAGTGGTTTTCCAGGAAAATCCTGGATCCAGCAGACTTTGAGCCACCCTCATTCTGTCACTGGAATTCCACTGACCGGAAGCTCATGGATCCCACGGATCCCATGCCGTGTCCCGTGTCACAAATCCAACCTGGATTCAAGGACATTCCCAGCTGGAATCTGCTGGAATGAGGTGTTGGGATAAGGGAGGAGATGCCTCTCGTTTGCTTCCACAGATTTTCCAGCTTTCCCTGTAATTCCCACTTCTCCTTGTGACCTTCCGTGGAGGACAGGCACGGATACAAGAAGAGCTCCCTGAATTCCATTAACTTCCCAAAAATCCCTCTGCCTTTCAATGCAGGCTGCCTGAATTCCCAAATAATGAAATCTCCCGTCAGGATGATATGATCCAAAGTGACATTGGAGAAAGAAAGGGGGGAGGAAAAATAAGGATTAAAAAGGGAGCCAGGGAGAAATGGGTTGTCCTGGCAACTGGCGATTCCTTCCCAGCATTCCCAGATTATTTCATGGAATGAATGTTTTCCAATTAAATTGATAAAAGGTGGAATTTAGCCGAGGGTGACCACTTAAGCTTTAGTTGGAAAAAATTCCCTCTCCATTAATTGGAATGATTTTTTTACCGTGGAAGGATTTAATCATGGCCTAGATTTGCTGGAAAAGCAAGAATTCCATCTTTTTTTTAAATGGAGCCAATTTATTTTCCCTTCAAACAATCCAAGAGGAAATAGGGAATAAAGCCTAAATCAGCAGCTCGGATTAGGAAGGAGCAGCTGTGAACCTCTCCCATGGAACGATCTAATTCCAAGGTAATTATCCCGGATTTTTAACGCTCCGCTAAAATCCCAACATCAGCATTTTTGGGATTGACAGGCTGGGAATTCACGCCAAGGAGCCAAGTGGGAACCTGCAGTGCTGCCCAGCTTCTCCTCCAAGGTCAAGGATGCAGGAACATCCTTGGAAAAGCTGCCAGAATCCATAAATCTCCCTCAAATCCCACCTTTCCTCTCCAGGCACCACCAGGAATCCGGCACGGAGTGGACACGGAGAACAGCGAGACCACACCGGCTGGGAGGGGGCTCCCAGGAATAATTTTGGGAAAAGGAAGAGCAAGAAGCACCAGATTGGGTTGTAAATCCCTAAAAATCCTCCCGCTGTTGGAATGGTGCTGATCCTCCCAGAATTCCGGGGTGGATCGAGCCAGAGCCTCTGGAAAGGCTGGGAAAGTTTTTGAACTCCAGGACCTCTGAGTTAAACAGTCTAAATGAAGATGCAAACATTCCAGGCTCCCTAGCAAAGCCATCCATTCCAGAGAAACCTTTGGAAAACAAGGAATCCACCAGGGACAGCCATGGGACAGGAAAGTTTTGGATAACGACTCCGAGTGGCCTTCCCTGGATTGAAAGAGGAACAAACCCAACTTTCCTTGGAAAAGCAGCTCCTCGGAGTGCTGCTCATCCAGAGGAATCCATTTGGATCCAAATCCATTCGGGTTCTTTGGGAAGAGGGAAGAGCTCAGGCTGGGAGGCAGGAATTTGATGGAATCTTGATCAACCAAAGGCGACAGAAAGCCAAGGAAGACAGGGAAGGGGAATTGTTCAAAGGAATGAGCAGTGCCCCCTGTGCCTCCTTATCCTGCCACAAAATTCCCACTTTTCCCAAGTTTTTCTCTCAAAATTCCAAGGTCAAGGGGATCCCCTCACGCCTCATTAGCCCACACCACAAAATTCCCACTTTTCCTGGGCTTTTTTCCCCAGAATTCCAACTTCAAGGGGATGGCGAGGAAGAGAAGGCACCAAAGAACAAATGGGAAGTGAGGGCTGGATTTGGGATGAAAAATTCCCAAAAAAAGACAGGATCAAGTTAGGAATCTTTACTCCAAGCATTCCAAAAAAACCTCTCTGGAGTAGCAGGAATTTTTTTTCCCACTAAAAATTCCCAGGATGATGGAAAAAGGAGCTTTTTTGTGCCCTTCCAAGGCGGTGGCCCGGGAGGGATCAGCGCCATCCGTTGCCATGGGAATGATATTCCCAGGAAACGCTGCTGGAGGTGGAGAGGAAACCCCAGAGATCCATTAGCAACAGGTTGCCATGGCAACGGCTCCAAGCTCATTAATTCCTCCTTTCCTTCCCCCCCATCCCAAATAAAAACCAAACCCAAACCAACTTTTCCTGGGCGTGGGGTGGAAAAGCCTTCAGGAATTTCGCCAGGAATGCACACGGATGAAGGAACGGCACCAAAATTCCCACTTGTGTCCCCAGATCACCTTTTCCAACTGGGATTTCAAATAAAATGAGGATTTTAGGGATAATTCCTTTTTTTTTTTTTTTTTTTTGTGGCCCGAGAGCTGCTCCCAAAGGGAAAAATGAGATTTTGCCATGAAAACTGAGGAAAAGCAAAAAATTCCGTGGTTTTCTCCCCGCTCTGTCCCCTCACATCCTGCCAAGTCCCAATTCCTTGGATAAATTTGTTCTCCCTGGATTCAAACAGGGAATTCCCCCCCCACCCAAAAAAACCTGGGTTGGGAAAGGTGTTCCAAGAGGAGCAGGATGTGGAAAAGATGGGAAGAGGGTGATGAGATCCAAACTCTGGTTTGGAATTCCCTCCTGGCATTCCCAGGAAACACAGAGCACTCCTGGAAAATCCCCTGGCTGGAGCTTTTCCAGCACTTCCAGGAAATCCTGTTGTCCTGTGGATGTCCCAGATCACGTGGGAGAGGGATGGTGGGAATCTGACTTGGAAAAGACAGGGAAGGAAATAGACTTTTGATTAAAATGTGGAATATTCGCTGCTCTAACAGCAAAATTCCTGGGAATGAGGGAAGAATTGGAGCAGAATTCTCTCAGGAGCTGCTAAAGGGAAATGCCACACTCTGGGATCGGGCAGCACAGGGAATATTAAAATATTCCCGTTTTTCCAGCTCACTTGAACTTTTCTCCATTGTCACCACTTGCTCCCAACTGGAACTGAGGGGACAGCAATCCCTGAATTACAAAATTCCTGGGAAATTCTGTCCCTTCCATCCTTGTATGCCTCTTTCGATCTCCAAAATTCCAGGCAGGATTCAATCCATGGAATCTGTGCTGAGCTCAGCTGGAAAAGAGCCTTTTCCTCACTTTCTTTTCCTCCTATTCCACAGGTTTTTCCTCCAAATTAAACCTCTGGAATTCCAAAACCTTTCCCAAATCAGAGCTAAGCCCAACCCCGCTCCTAGGATTTTTCCTACAGAATTCAAGGAATTAGGCAGTGCTTGGAATATGAAGGGTTCCAGAGGAGTTTTATAGTGATTGGGATTTCTCTCCAAGCCTGGTCTGGGACACGAGGGATTCCCTGAGGATCCAGGAATGCTCTGGGATTAAAGGGATGCTCCAGAACACCGGGAAGGAAGGTGGAAAATGCTCAGATCCCAAGCACTGATCCCAAAAAGCACTGCTAGAAAATCTGGGATGCCTGATCAGATCCAAAGGATTTGTGTCTAACGGGGGCAGTTGAGGGGAATATTCCAGGATCCATATTCCAGAGGCTGGGAGGAGCTGCTGGCTCTGGCCTGGGCCACCAGTTTGTGAACTGGGATGGAGCAATTCCAACCATTCCAAAGGGAATCCAGCCCCACCCCTTTGGTGGGAATTCCATCATTCCTGCCGTTGTCCCAGACTTCTCCAGCCCTCTGCAAACAGTATCTGGAAATTCACGGATTCACCAGGATGTAAATCCAAACATTAATTCCACATTTATCCATGTTTCTTCCAATCTGGAGAGATCCCATTCCTGGTAATAGTTATGGACTGCTGAGAACTTCCATGGATGAACCAAGCTTTTTCCAACATCCAGGCTAAAGGAGCTCAGGACAGGCTCCCAGTGAAAAAATGGAGCTTTTGGCTTCCCAACCCTCTGGAAAGGGCAGCACATCCCAGAATTCCAGAGAAACCAACCCCACGGGATGCACAGCCAGATCGAGCTCATCCCTCTTGGCAGCCCCAGCCCTGGAGCCTTTTTAGGGATTCTGGTCCAGCATTCCCAGGCAGACAGAATCCCAGGGATGTCTGGAGCAGCAGGAATTGCTGGCCCTGGATCACTCCAGGAGCCATTGGAAGGTGCAGAAATCCTGGAGAACATCCAGCAGGAGCTGGGATCAGGACACGCTGCTGGGCCAAGAGCAGCGTGAGACTCCCTGATTCCCAAGTTTCCCTGTTCCCACATCTCCCTGTTCCCAACTCCCTGATTCCCGACTCTTGGGAAATGCAGGATTAAACCTGGTTTAAACTCGGGCCTAAAGTGACTTCAGCAGGGATGATCCTGCCCTGTCTGCCCTCAGCTGTGTCCCAAGGGATGCTGGAGATGGATTTGGGATTGAACAGCCCCATCCCACCGGAGCTGGCAGCCCTTGGACGGAGCCCTTTCCCAATCCCAAAGAATTCCCATTTGTGGCACCAAATCCCACATTTTGCTTTGTCTCCTGTCCTTCCCTCCCTGTCATTCCCAGTAAAGGAGGTGTCAGTTCCTCCTTCTCTCCACATCCTCGGAGACAGGAGCAGAAATCCATGGAAACACCTGCGTTCTGATCCCAACTCTCCCAGGAATTCATGGGACAGCAGGAAAATCCAGACAAACAGGCAGAGAGGATCAAAGAGTTTGGGTACAAGGAGCTCCACACAAATCCCACGGGATGCTCTTCCCAAAACATCCCTGTCTGTCACATCCATCCAACATCCCCCATCCCTCGGGATTGGGGCTGATATCCCAAAAATCCAAACTGCATCTCCTGCTTCCAGCAAGGTCTCCCAGGATTTTTGATATCCAGGCAAATCCTCCCTGCTGGGATGGAGGGAAGGGCTTGGGAGCAGTGACCCAGCTGGAATTCCTGCCTGGAATAGCTGCACACACACAGAGCCATCCCATTCCTCTGGAATTCTAGGGAAAAACAGCCAAATAGTGGGAGCATTGTGAGCTCACACAATTCCCATCTGTCCATGGAAAGAGGGAAAATGAGATCCCAGAGCCGAGCATTTCATCCGCTGCCAAATCCCTGCTCCTGCTGCAGTGCCCAGACCGGATTTTCATCTGGGAAAAAAAAGAGGGAAAATTGTCTTTTCCAGCTGCTTTTTGTCAAAGTTTCCCAGACTGCTCCAGAGTGACCATTCCCGGATTTCCAGGGAGGTCAGGAGGAGACCCTGGACACGGAGCTCAGCACTCTCTAATTCCCTTCCCTTGCTGCTTCAGGAAAGGTTTGGAAGTTCTGGAATTAACTCCGAGCTGGGATCATGGAATAATCCTGGAGTAACTTCCCTCCTGTCCCAGGCAGTGAAATATTCCCTCTAAAGTGTGTTTTCCTTAAAATCCCAGTGATTTAGGGATTGGGGATTTAGGGATTTGCCCCAAGCAGCAGCTGCTGCCTCAAGAATTAAGAGCAAAATCCGAGTTTCCAACATCTGTGTAAATATTCAGAAAATATTCCTCACATGAGGAATTCCAGCCTTGGAATGCTGGGCAGGCCCTCCAGGGGATGGAATTCTGAGGGATTGAAGGAAAACACACCTGGATGGCTTTGGATGGGCACCCCTGGGATTCCTCCTGAATTTCCAGCAGCCCGAGGAGATCCCAGACTGGGAACCAGGGGGAAATCCAAGGAAAACTCTGACTGGGCAGCAGGAATTCTTGGCTGCTGCAGGGATTGGGAAACAAATCCCAAATCCATGAAAAAACAGGGAGAAAATCCCAATTCCTGCAAACAAGAGTGATCCCAGTTCCAATGGAATTATCCCACTTGGAGCTTGGAAAAGTCAGGATTTGTCTCCCAAGGGATTAGCCCAAGCCCCCAAACACAAAGCCAAGGGAAAGGTGAGTTTAAATCAATCTAATCCCATTTTTCCATTTAAAAATTCCCTAAAAACCAGCAAAACACCCCAGAGAAGCTGGATGATCATTCAGGAAATATCCACAGAAAATCTGGGATCCCACAGCCCCAGATCCAACCCTAGGGATGAGCTGGAGCCTCGGATCTGCTGCATTCCCAGTTCACTCCTGGGATACACTGGTCCACATTTCCAAGGAATTTGCCATCCTGAAATGCTGGAAGCACACCTGGACTCAAGCCACATCCCAAAATTCCGAACCAAACTCCAAGCTGGAATGGGATTTGTTGATTCCCAGCAAATTTGAGGGGAGGAACTGAATGCAACTGGCAAAGCCAAGTGGAGTCTGGGATTTCCACGGATCCATGCATCCATAAATACCATGGAAAATGGGAATTAGATGCTCTGAAATTAGTCTGGAATAGGGAATAAATTGAGGATATTTCCCAGAGATTATGAGGAATCCTCAGGAAAATCCAATGGGATGAGCTGGAGTTTGCACTGGAGGGGATTTTCCAGGGAATATCCAGCCCAGGAAAACTTAAAATAAATCAGGAGAAGAGGAAAACCAGCCCCAAAACCACCCTGGAATCACTGAATTCCTGTTTTCTGGGAAAAACCCTGGAATTGGGGATGCAGGGAAGGATAACTCTGGAATCCATTGGCAATAAAACATGGATTAGGATAAAGGGATCCTAGAAAAGCCAGGTTTGGAAGCAGATTCCCAGGGCTGTGCCTCCCATCCTTCCATCCCATTTTCCCAGTTTTCCAAAGGGAAAGCCCCTTGGAGATGTCCTGGGATGGATTCCAAGCTTTCCTCCACACCAGAGCCCACCTGGGGTCACATCCATGACCCAAAAATCCAGGAGATGCTTCCAACCCCTCCTGAGGACATTCAAGGATTCATTCACCCCTTCCTTGCTAATCCCAAATATTCAAGGAAACCCCATTTGACATTCCAGGTTTCCATGGATCCACTTGGGAAAAGCCAGGGAACGACCCTGAGGGGTGGCAAATCCCAAATCCCCACGGGAACAGCACAAAGCGCCACCCACGGCCCTCCAGAAATAAACAGACGTAGGAGATCCAATCCGAAGGAAAATAAAGAAGTTTGATCCCAATTTTGTGTGGATTAAAAAAAAAAAAACAAAGGAAAATTCCAAGCACAGCAGGGAAACAGAGGGAAAATCCACCCGGGTTTGAGGGAAAATCCCGTTTGGATCGGGGCTTGTATCCCAAAAATGATGTTTGGGTTGGTTGTTTGTCTGTTGTGATCTGTGATTTTGGGGTGGGAATTGGGATTGGAGGTGACCCTGGAGCTCGGGAAGAGATTCCTGCACTCAAGAAATCCAGGAATAAATCCAGGAATGCCATGGCACAGCAAAAGTGACGGCAGAGTGTCCCTGCTTGGATTAATTGAACTAACACACTCCTAATTGGTGCTCCCACGCCCCAAAATCGGCGCTTTTCCCAGCTGGAATATGTTATGAGCCCAAAGCTCTGGAAGCAGAGGGGGAGGCAGAGCAGGATCCTTCCCAGGGTCACTTTTCCAGGTTGTTCTCAGCATTCCCGAAGGCAGTGGTTGAGGTGCAGCTCCTCCATCTGCCCCATCCCCGTTTCCCGCTGATGCCTCCGGCTGGGAATGCTTCCCGGGAATGCTCCCAGCTCTGTAAACTGATCCTGCCCCACCTGTCCCCTCCAGAACCCGGCTCCAGCTTTTTTTAGCCATTCCAAAGCCCCCCTTCCTGCTTAAGCTCCACACAAATCACGTTTTTTGGGAAGAATCCCACCTGCTCCAAGCCACAGGGCTGGGATAGCTCTGATTCCCAAAAATATCTGGAGTGGCTGGCAGCTCTTGGAAAATCTGGGTGGGAAAGGGAGATCCCCACGGGGTTCACTGGATGGAAGCACAGTGGGAATTTTGGGTGCCTCATCCGAAGGCAGCTCCATTCCCAGAGCGTCCCACGGGATCAGCCTCAAGGAGCTGCTGGAAATTGGAGCCTGGAGCTGGAATTTCACAGGAGGAGAATTCCCAAACCAGCAAACACAGGGAAAAGAGGGCTATGGGAATTGGAGGGCACGGAGAGAGACCTTCCCCTCTTCCCACCAAATCAATCCCAGTGGGAACAAAGACAACTTCCCTGGGAAAAACAACCAAAAAGCCCCATCCAAAGAGGGCACCTTGGAAAAATCCCAGGATTTTGGGAGCATTCCCAGTTCCCATCCCTCCCTTCCATAAATCCTAAGGAAAACCCAACACCCTTTTTCCTGGTTTATGGATTTGTGCTTCGGGAAGGGCAGGAAGAGAATCTAAACCCACACAGCCAGAAATTCCCTCCGTGGGATCTTTTCCCTCTGGGAAAATCTCCCAGGAATTCCAGCCCTCACTGCCCTGATCCAGCCGTGCTGCTCCTCCAATCCCCTCATCCAGCTGCTTCCCAAGTGTCCCACTCCATGGAATTTTTCCCAAGCTCCTGGTTTCCAGGCACCTCTAGTCCAACACACCCAGACCCTGCTCCGAGGTGGCTCCAAAAATCCCAACCTGTTCTTCCTGAAAAATTGAATCCAAGGATTTGATTTTGGAGACTGGGAAAATGGGAATAAATCCCAGCAAGGAGCTCATCCCTCCTGCTGCCATCCAAGCACACCAGCACTGAAATCCCGGGAATTCTATGGAATTCCTGCTTGGCTGTCAACAATCCGTCCCCATTTCCAGCTGATGTTTTGTCGGATGAGGAAGTTTGGGAAAGGCAGGTGCTCTGCTGGGAATTCCCAACAGGAAAATCCAAGCCCAGCCTGAGCACACCTGAACCCTCTCCCAAAACACCTGCCTTGGAATTCTCCACCTGCCAGAGGAGATTTCGGGAATGCCAAACCAGAGACTCCCCCAAACCCAAAGGAAATGACCTTTCCTCCCACAGACTCCCAAAGTTTTCCATCACAAGCCCCTGGATTAGGGAATAAATCCATCCTGACTCACTCCTGCCGGTGACAACACACTGCCCTCCTCAAGGCCAGCTCCATCCCATTTTTCTTATGGAATTATCATTGTGTGGAATATTTAAGCATCAACTCCTTTCCACCCTTGCACATCCAAGTTCCCCCCTCAGGGCTGGAAATCTCAGTTGCAGCTGTCCCAAATCCCTTTTTTCCAGCATCCAGGCTCTTGGGAATGCTGGAATGAGCACCTAGGATGGCACTGGTGATGTTAGGCCAGGCTTAACCAGCAAGAAGCACTTTAGGAAGAGGAATTTAAACCCAGATTTGCTGCAAGCAGAGACTTCACCCAACAAGAGCAGAGCCAAGAAATCAGCTGGGGCCAAGGAGCTCCATTTTCCAGAGAAAAGAAATTGGGAAAGGGATTTTTCCCGACTAAATCCAGCCCTTAATGAATCCCTGAGTGCTTTGAGGAATCACTACAGGACCAAAGTTGGTCAACATTTTGTGCAAAACAAAAGCAGCCCCAAATCCATAAAAACAGTGGGATTTTCCCTCTGAACGTTCCTGCACATTCCCGGGAGGAATGTGCAATTCCTGCTGGGCAAGCTGCTGGGGAGAACTGACCTGGGGGTTTGTGTGGGGAGCTGAGGCAGATCAATAATCAGCTTATTAATAAATAATGGGCTTAATAAATTAATAAATAACGGGGAGAGAGGCAGGCAGGGATGGGGGGCAGGGAAAAGCAGGAATTCTCCACACAATGCCCGTGCTAAAAGCTCACTTCCCAAAGATTTCGGGCACAAACTGACAACTCACTCGCACCCAGCATTCCGGGGAAAATTCCATCTCCTGGATGTCACGAGCCAGAGCAAAACGCTCTTGGGTGATTATTTAACATTCCTAAAGCCGGGAAAGGACACCGGGAACGGCGGAGATTTAAGGGATTCACTGTTCCCTTCCTTCCCCGCAAGTTGCAGCAGAACAAAAGCGGAGGGGACTTTTCGGGAATGTGCCTTTCCCAAAGCAACTCCAGCTCCATTTTTCCCCGTCGGGAAAGCTCCCGTGTACTCGCGGCTCTTATATAAACAGCGGAGGGGCTGATCCCCCCCGGCATTCCAATAAAACCGAGGTCGCCTTTGGAACTGCGAGGATTCCCACCCCAACGAGCCGCGAGTGGAGCTGAGGGATTTTTCCCGCTGGGAATTTCGGGGGGCCGCGGCTCCGCACCCCCCGAGCGGCTCCGTCCTGCCCGTCCCGGACACTCGCACGGAGCCGCTGCGGGACCTTGGCGTGTCCCCAGCACGGGAGACACGGGGGACACTGGGGACACGCTCCCTGCGTGTCCCGCTGCCACAGACCCCCCTTGTCCCCCTCTCCGAGCTGGCACTGGGGACACACCGAGGACACGCCGGCGGCTCCGTGGCATCCCCGGGCGCTGCCGGCAGCGGGGACGCACCGCTCCGCCGGGATGCTCCGGCCACGGGGAGGGTCCCGGGGGTGTCGCGGTGTCCCGGGGGTGTCGCGGTGTCCCGGGAGAAAGGATATGGGTTACAGACCAGCCTGAGGCACCAGCTGCGCGGGCGGGTGGTTTGCTTGAGGCAGAAGAAGGCGGTGGGTGCCAGCGCCGGGTAAGGCACCTGCTCCTCCTCCTCGGAGCCCAGCTCGGCGGGCGGCTCTCGGCCGGGGGAGCCGCTGCTGGAGCCGGAGCCGCTGCCGGAGCCGCTGCCGGCATCCTCGGGCGGCTGCTCGGCGGGGCGGCGCGGCGCTGGCAGAGCCGTGATGGGCACCCGCACCTCGGCCGGGCGCGGCGGCTCGCCGCTCTCGCCGGCGCTCATGGTCGCGGCCAGCGGCACCTGCGGGGCGAGGGCAGCGGGTCAGGGCCGGGCCGCCTCCGCCGCGGCTCCCGGGGATGCTCCGCCGGGTCCCGGCGCTTCAGCCACAACAAAGGCGGGCGGGGGGAGGTCGAGCCTCCGCCCGGGCGCGGCCGCTCCCGCCCCCCACGGCGAGCTGGGGGTGCCCCCCACCCTCCGGGGACCCCCTGGAGGAGCCTCCTGGCGTTGGATTTTGGGGGACGGTGGATTCTTGGGGGGTGTCCTACCTCAGTTGGGCGGAGCGCGGTGTCCCCAGGGGCATAGCCGTGCCTTGCAGCTCACATGGGACCGGCGACAATCGCGGCTCCGGGGGGTGGCCGAGCCCCCCCCGGGCACGGTGGCACCCCCAAAATCCAGCGGGGGGGAGGAGGAGGGAGGGGTTGGGGCTCGGCGTGCGGCGCCCGCCCGCGGGGATGGAGGATGGAGGAAGGCTGGGGAGAGGAGGAGGAGGAGGAAGAGCAGGAGGAGGAGGAGAAGGTGGCAGGGGCCCTTCCCGAGCCTCTCCCGACGGTAAATCCCAAGGAGCGAGGAGGAGGCAGCTCCGCCGAGCTTCGCCCGTGCCCAACAGGAAACTTCGGATTTACCGGGGGAGGAGGGAGAGCGAGGGGAGGGGAGAGCGGGGGCGGCGGGGGCGGGGGCCGGGAGGAGCCGGGGCAGCCCCGCATCGCCCCCTCCCCCGCCTTTGTTCGGGCTCCGCGCGGCGCTGCGGGACGGGAGGGCACCCATGGGTGGGGGACAACGAGCCGGGGACCCTCTCCAAGCATCCCCGGGCGGGCGGAGAGGATTTGGAGCGGGAGGTTCGGGTTTGGTTCCGCTCCATCCCGAGAGGGCTGCGCGGCTCCGGCACCTCCAAGCGGGGGAGATCCCAAAAAGGCGGGGACGCGCCCCTAAAAAGGGAGATGGAGCCCCAAAAAGGGGGATCGCCCCTCCCGGCGCTCCCCCAGCCCCTGGCTGAGCCCAGGTTGGAGGTAGGAGCGGTTTAATAACTAAGCTCGGCTCTAAGCTCGCAGCTCAGCTGCTCCAGGGTTTAACTCCCAAGAAACTCCCAGGGATCCCAAGAAACAGCTCAGGGAAAGTCCTCACAGGCTCCAGCCCTTCAACTCCTCTCGGGAAGTTTTATCCCTTTGAATTCCTTGGAATTCTGTGAATTCTCTCGGGTTAGGGGTGCGGGGATGGGATTGAAATCCGGGAGTGGATGTGTTCCCGTCCCCTGGAATGTTTTCAGGAGTGCGGGTTCATTATCCAGCAGCACATTCCATTTGCAAATGCAGCTCCCGGTGTTCTTCCCGGTTAATAACTGGGAATTGATTGGGAAGAGAGGTCAGGCGGCTTTCAAAGCACCCAAAGCTGAGCCTAATGGGGCTCCGAAAGAGCTGGGATGCAGCGGCGATCCCAAAGTTTTATGGGATGTTCCCGGATGGGGATGAGCAGGGTGTGGCGATTTTAGTGTGGGATACAAAGGGAAAAGCCCCGCCAAGCAGGAGAGAGAGGAATGGAAAAGACCTCGAGGGTGGAATCCAAGCATTCCAAAAATTCATCAGGATGATCCATCCTGTCTGCAGGGGCTGCTTGTGGGAATGCCGCGAGGATAGGAGGGATATGGGATGACAGATTGGGGTGGGGCACACGGGAAAATCCGAAGGGAATCACCAGGATCTCCTTCCAGTTGAATTCCCTCTGTTTCCTGCCCTTTTTGCCAATGTTTTCCATGAAAACCAGGGTGAGTTTGTGAGAATTCCGAAGGATTTGGGGTTTCCAGCTCACGCGGGGTCTCAGTCACATTGTTTCCCAAGCTTTTGGGATTCCTGACTCTGGGAAAGAGAATTCCAGAATGATGAGGAGGATCCTTCCTCTGGCCACATCCCTGGAATTGTTCAAGGACAGGGCTTGGAGCATCTTGGAATAGTGGAAGGTGTCCATGTGGGAAAAAATCAACTTCAACTAATTCCAACCCAGAGCAAGATCTGCCCTGCTCCTCCCAATTCCTTGTTGGATCCTCAGGAATTAAGGGAGGGAATAAATCCTCATGCCAGGAAAGTGTGGGCTCCTTTCCTCCAGGGATGGATTTGGGGAAGGATTTGGGGATGGATTTGGGGATGGATTCAGGGAAGGATTGGAGGATGGATTTGGGGATGGATCCAGCATTCTCGAGAGCATCCCGCTCTCCTGACACCCTGCTGGAAAGCTGGGAATTTTGCTGCCTGCCTTTGGGATGGGGTCGAGGCATCTCCTGGCCCCTCCTCCCCATTCCCATTTGACTCCACCTCCTGTTTCCCTCTAGAAGTCATTGTCCTGAGCTGGAGAATTCCAGAGTGGGAAGCCCCAGAAGAGCTCCACCAACTCCCAACCACATCTTCCCTCTGGAATTTAGGATTTGTCCTAATTAGCTGGGAGCAAAGTGTGGAATCTGCAATGCCACCCCTGCTTTGCACAGTTCCCACCCTTTCCTCCCCCTTTCCCCTTGGTGGCACCAAATCCCAAATCCAAGGGAACAAAATCATTGGAATTGCTGCTAATTCCTGAAATTAATTATCTGGGATGCTGATGGAGAGCTGGATGTGTTGGACGAGTTCATCCAGCCAGGGATCCACACGGGAAATGTTGGGATGAATAAATTTGGGATGTTTTAGCAGGAATCATTGAATTTGGGATCTGTGGATCCTCCCAATCCCTTTTCCATCCCAGAAATTGTTTGGCTTTTCCCTTCCAGCCTCAAAGTCAAATCCAAGATCAGGGAGTGCATCCAGAGGGGAATTTACATCCCTGCTAAAGTTTGGGATGGAACAGGGAATGTTGTGGCTGAGGATGGATCAGGAAGGACAAACCACATTCCAAAGGTGCCAGGCAACAAGATCCAGGATTTGCTCCTGCTCTGGGAGTCTCATCCGGCTCTTTCCATGATTTTTTATGGATCACTCCTGGCTCCTTTAATGCTCTGCTGGTTTTATTGGGATTTATGGCATTCCCACCCGGCCTGGGAGGGAACAGCCAGGGATTGATGATCCTTAATCACATCCCAAACTCCTGGAAGTTCTGAGGGATCTCAGATCCCTGGGAAGGAGCAGCCAGGGATTTCTGGTCCATAACCACATCCCAAACTCCTGGAAGTTCTGGTGGATCCCAGATCCCACTCCTGACCCTCTCCAGCCTTGGGAATGTCGCCTCCTGCCTCCATTTGTCCTCTTGGAAAGGGGGTTCGGGAAGAGCTGGGAGCTGGATCCCATCTCCATCGATTGTGTGCCCTCTGCTGGCAGCCTCTTTTCCAGGGAAAAACGGGAAAATCCCGCCGGGAAGGATTTGGGGCTGCCCTTCAAATATGGGAAAATCCTTGGATTCCATCTGATCCTCATGGGAATTTCCTTCTGCTCTTCCAGGAGCAGGGAATGAGCTCGTAGATTTCCTTTGGAGCCGGTTGGATCCTGCAGGAGCTGCTGAATCCTGGGCATCCAAATCCCTGGAATTCTCTGCTTCCAAGAGCCCTCAGTATCACCCTATCCCTGAAATAAATGAGGGAAAAGCAGGGATTTATGGAATTTACCCCGGCTGATATCCAAGATCAGTGGGAGAGCCATGGCAGGAATTCCCTGTTTTCCAGAGAAGCTGGGATGCCCCATCCCTGGAAAAATCCCAGGCCAGGCTGGATGGGATTTGGAGCAACCTGGGATTTGGAATGGGATCAGCTTTATCCCTTTCCCACCCAAACCGTTCCAGGGATTTCATGAAATGTGGGAAAACCGGGAGAAGGAAACACTGGTGTTTTCCAGGAAATCCATTTTTAAGGTGTTTTCCAGGAAATCCATTTTAAAGGGAATTTTGGGTATTGGGAATAACCAGAATCAAGCCACCTGTACTTCCTAAATATTCCCTACAAAGTTCCTTCCCTCATCCAAACTTTGCATTCCCAAAATTCAGGTCGGCACCTCCAATTCCCAGAATTCCACTTCCAAGCTGTGATTATTTTTTGGGAAGCTCAGCACTTCTCCAATCGGAATTTTCAGCCCAGAATGAGGTCAGGGAACCTTTGGGCCAGGTTAAAAACCTTGGAAAAGTCGGAGTTTATTCCTGATAATCCTCAGGGATGAGTTCAGGGAGGAATTCACCTCCTCGGGCCAGGGGGGAATAAAGTAATTTAATTTCTCTTTGTTATCTGGGAGATTCCTTGGCCTCCTGGCCTGGATGTTCATTTTTGGGGGATAACAAGGAAGGGACGAAGCTGGAAAAAAGGGAAATCATCTTTCCCACAGATAATTGGGATGAGCTCCTTATCTGGCCTCTAAAAACTGGGAGCAGGAGGGGTCAAATGAGCCCAAATGATTTGGTGGTCCCGAAAAATGAGGTGAGAGCTCCAGAAGCTCCGTTCTTGGCAAATTATCCTGGTTTTTTGGGGATAGAAATGAGGAGAAGCAGCCCCAGCTCTGAGGGTCCCTGGAATTCCTGGTGCAGAGGGGCTGCAGAGCCCTCAGAAATCCACAAAAAACCAGGAAAACTGGGAGCCTCCAGCCCACATGGGGATGAAATCCAGCTGATCCCAACTCTAGAAGACAAAACATTTCCCGTTCCAGAGCTTTCCCTGGGTGCTCCAGACCCTGAGGAAGGACACCCAGGAGGATCCGAGCTCATCCCAGCAAATCCAGCTGGAAGATTCCGGAAAATTCCCCCTGGAGCATCTCCCATGCCTGCAGCTCTCACCGGCCTCATCCCTGAGCTGCTCCAGCTTAAAATATTCATGGGAGGCCTCTAAAAGCCCAGCTTAGCTCCTAAAAGCCTGGTTTAGACTCTAAAAGCCTGGTTTAGACTCTAAGGCCTGGCTTTGGCTCTTAGGCCTGGCTTTGGCTCTTAGGCCTGGCTTTGTAAAGTCCAGCCTTGTCTCTAAGGGCCCAGCTTTGGCTCTAAAAGCCCAGCTTTGTAAAGCCCGGCTCTAAGAGCCTGGATAAGAACAAATCTTTGGGAATGATCCAGAGGCTGAAAGGAGCCTCCCCCGAGGGAGTTTCAGCCAGGGAAAAGCAGGATCATGTGGGATTGGGAAAGGCAGGAATGAGCTCCCTCCAGGGCCTGGGAGCTCTTCCCATTCCCATCCCACATTCCAAGGACAATTTGGGAATTTTCCTTTTACCTCCTTTGCTCTCCTCCTCTTCTCAGTGTTCAGCCCGGCCTCTATCCCTCCTCCTCAGGAAGAGCATTTTCCATGATTTCCCCTAAAATCCCAGCATTCCCAAAGAATCTGTGGCTGCCTCATGCTGGGAATGTCCAAGGCCAGGCTGGATGGGGCTTGGAACAGCCTGGAATTGTGGAAGGTGTTGGGATGGAACTGAGCTTTCCATCCCAAACCATTCCCTAATTCCAGAGGCTCACGATTGCCCTGCAGGGGGGTTTTCCTTCCAGCAGGATTCCCAGGGAAAGCTGGAGCAGCTTCCCAAGATTCTGGGCTGTCCATGGAGTTCATTCCTGGTTTATTTTCTGTTTCAAGGAGATTTTTGGGATATTTTGGCTCCAACCAATCAATCTGGTGTATCCCAAAGGAGATAAGGAATAACAAAACTCCCAATCATTACTCCTGGTTTATGACTAAATCCACGGATTTCTTTTGGAATTCTCTCATTGGAGAGAATTCCCAAATTTGCCCAGCCCAGAGCTGCCACTGGAGTTTGGGAATCATCCCCCAAATTCCAGATTATTTGACTTTCTGAGGATCAGTTATGGAATATTTTTGTCAATTCCCATTCCCACTCATCCCAGAAAACCCCTTCCCGTTTTCTCCTGCAATTCCAACCCTTCAGGATCCACCACAGCTCCAGCTTGGGAATTTGGCCTTTTTTTGCTCTTTTAAATTGGATTTTCCAGCTGCATTCCCCGATTTTCCCTCTTCCATGGGCCTTGCTGCTGGAAGGGAATCCCTGCTCCACTCAGGAATTCCTGAATTCCCACCTCGGGGCTGGAATTCCGGTTGCCCATGGCAACCCCTAATTGCTGATGGAAAATCCTCCTTAAAATTCCTTTTTCCTCCCAAATCCAGCAATTCTGTATTTTTCCCAAGAAGAAAATCAGGATTTTTATGGATCCTTGACATCCAAGCTCCTCTTATTCCCCTTTTTTCCTTAATTTTCTTTCATTTATCCCCTAAAATTCCTTTCGTTTCCAATGAGCTCCTTGTGCCACTGATTATCCCACAGCAAAATGATTCCAAACCCTCTGGAATCTTTGAAAATCACCTGGAAGTGTCTGAACTGGGAGCAGCTCCCTGGAATTCTGCTCCACTCCCAAATATTCCTATTTATCCATGCATTCCATGAAGGCAAAATTAAGGTGTTGGAGGGGTTCCCTCAGGATTCCCTCCCTGGGTTTTTCCCGTTTTTTTTTTTAAGGAATGCCGACTTGAAACTCGTGGAGTGTGAAATCCTGGCTGGGCGTTTCCATGGGAACCAGCCGGGTTTTCCTGCCGAGGATTCCCGCTGACCTCACTCCCGCTGGAATCTCCCCCTCCCGCTTTTCCCTCGGTTTCAATTCCCGCTGTTCCCACTCTCCTGGATTTCCCTCTTTCCATTTCAAGGATGGAGAATTCCCGGCATTAAAAAAGTGGGATAAAACCACCTAAGGCTGGTTTTCCCAGGAAAATCCCCTCAGCTGGGTGGGAATGATTGAAATCTCCAGGAAGGATGGAGAGGGAATATTCCCAAGGGTATGGAATGATGGGAGAAGGGGGAATAGCTTCCAACTGCCAGAGGGCAGGGATAAATGGGATATTGGGAAGGAATTCCTGGATGGGAGGGGCTGGGATGGAATTCCCAGAGAAGCTGTGGAATTCCTGGATCCCTGGAAGTGTCCAAGGAAAGGCTGGATGAGGATTGGGGTAATGGGAAGCTTGGGTTGGAATGGGATGAGCTTTAAGGTCCCTTCCCAATCCAAACCATTCCAGGAGCAATCCAGGATCATCCTGGCCTGACCATTCCAGAGTCAATCCCACAAAAAAGTGGGATTTTAGGATTAAAAAAAGAGAGGAAAATGGGATAAGTGATCCATCCTGGGAATGATCCGAGCAGCAGGAGCATCCAGGTTCCTCCTGGAATGGGAAAGCTTTTCCTTCTTTCCCATAAAAATGTTTTCCAGGCTGGGATGAGAGAATTCCAGTGTCCCCATCCATGGCAGGGCTGCAGTGGGATGCTCCATAAAATCCAAACAAATTCCATGAAGGAAATTCCCTTCTCCCATTTTTCCAGTGGTGCTTTCCCTTCCTCCAGCAGGAACAAAGGCATCAAAAGCTCCTGCAGGAAAAGCCATCCCGAAAAGTCATGGAAAGGGCACATTAATAAGGGATGAGCCAGGAGGAGGCAGAAATGCAGGAAGAGCAGCAGAGCCTCATTATCCCAGATCCCAAAATTCCTCAGGAGGCTCCAGCAGAGCTGAGCCAATGAATATTTTATAGGGAAGCTCCTGTTCCCTTCCTGGTTTTCCGTGTGGCCTCTCCCGAAAGGGCGATTTGCTTTGGAAAACAAAGAATGTTCCCTGAGTGGAAAACAAGGAATCCCACAAAACTCCAGGCACAGCGCTGGGATCAGAGCCAGCAACACCTGGAATATTCAAAATCCCCCCCTTCCTTCCCTAAATCCCAGCACATCCGACTTTTCCCTTTATCCTGAAGAATCCCCTGCTCCAAACGCCGGGAATAAAATCCCTGTGTTTGAATCCCCCTCCAGCCAGGATAAAAATCCCTCCCTGTGGCACAGCCACATTCCCTAATCCCAAAATTCCCTTGGATGTGCCTCCCCCTCCCGTCCCTCAACACCGGGAGCAGCCAGCCGGGAATGTTGGGATTGGGATGGCTCCAGGTTTTTTTCCCTGCTCCAGACGGGGAATTGGAGCTGCGTGGGCGAGAGGCTCCTGCAGGCACGTGGAGGAATGTGTGCAGGGAACAGCGGGAACGGGGGGCATGGGAACACTGGGAATGGGGGACACTTGTGTCCCTCTCCCCTCCCCAGCAGGATCAATCCATCCCTGATCCTTTCATTAGGCTGGAAAACTGGGAAAGATGGGAGGGGTGGGCTCCTTTCCCTCTCCTTGAGCTGTCCCAGGCATGATTTTTGCATCCCTCATCCACCCTTCCCAAATTGCTGCCAGCATCCAAAAAAATTCCTTTATCCCTCTTTTCCATGAAGGAATCAAATAAATGACCTCAGCACCTCCCTACACAGTAAATCCCAGAAATTCCGTCAGAAGCCGTTTATCCTTGGAAAAGATCCTAAACCCAGAACAGACCTGGGATTATTTGCATTCCAGGGATTATTCCAAGAGCTAATCGGCTCCGGAGTGGAGCGTGGGGAGGATTGGGAGCAAACAGGATTGGAGGCTGGAATTCTCCTGTAGTAATCCAGCAGGGATATTCATAATCCAGAAGGGATATCCATAATCCTTCCCAAAATTGCCCTCAAAACTCTGAGGTGCTGGGAGAAGCTGCAATCTGAGCAATAATTCCCTCCAAATCCTGCTTTTCTTGTACATTCCCGGTTTTCCAAAATGGGAGTGATTCCCCTCTGCAGGAATGGGGAGGTGCTTTTAAAATCCACCTGGAGCGTGGGATTCCCTGTGGAAATCCAGGAATTCTGCCCAAACCTGCTGGGTTCATCCTGAAGTTCTGCCAGCTGGAAAAAGCACCTTTCCCAAGCCAGAGAATTCCATAAATCTCATCAAGATCCACATCTCCTGCAGGAGATCTTTTATTTCCCCTCTCCTTTCTTCACCTTTTGCACCTTTCCCCTCTCTTTTCTCTCTTCTCCCCTTCCCCTCTTTTTTCCCTCCTTCTTTTCCCTTTTCCCCAACAGGACCAGAGTCACAGGAAAGGCCTCAACAACAAAAATTTGGGAATAAAAGCAGAACAAAGAGCACAAACATGTTCAACCGAGCAGCCTAAAACCAGCAGAGGCTCTCTGGAATTTTCCGGGGGAAACCAGAGGCGTTGGAACTGGGATGAAATCCTGTCACCCCCGAGCCTCCTTTTTTCCAGGCTAAACAACCCCAGCTCCCTCAGCCGTCCTTCCAAACGTTGGTGTTCCAAGCCCTTCATCTTGTTGCCCTCCTCTGGATGTGTTTAATCTCAATGTCTTTCCTATGGTTCCATGAGGGCCGCCCGGCCGCCATGACACCTCCCTCAGGCACCTTCCCGCCTTTTCCCGTCGCCATGGCAACGAGCCGCCCTCACCATGGCCGGCCTTGGGCCCTTGGAAAGGGCAAGGGCCAGACCCTCAGCCCACGGGGCAGAAAAAGGCTCTGAACTGCCCACCCCTGGCACATAAACCCTGCTCTCCACAAAGGATTCTTCTGGAGGACTGCAGAAAGCTGAGAGTGGGCTCTGGCTTTCCCGTATTGCGCGTTCTAAAGCTGCCTGGGAGAAAGAATTTTGGGTCCCTCCTGGCGCAGGGCAAGGTCTTTGTGTGCCGAGGCTTTGCTGCAGCCAAGGAAAGGAGCAAATCCTGGCTCAGGGTCACTTTTCCCGCTCAGCCAGACACCCCGAGTGCCCCAACCACAGGAAATTGCTGGATCTGGGCGGTGCCGGTGCTGGCAAATGCCAGACCTGGGCGGTGCCGGGAAATTGCCGGATTTTGCCTTTCCGCGCCAGCAAATTGCTGGACTTGGGCTGTGCTGGCACCGAGAAATTTATGGGTCAGGGCTCTGGCCGTGGCAGCAAACACCAGATTCCAGGCTCCAGGTGCTGGCAAGGACAGGATCTGGACCCATCCCTTCCTTCCTGGACGGAGGTGTCCTCACCCTCCCAAAATCCCCGGCATTTCCCCTCAGCCCTCCGCAGCTCGCGGCCTACACCGCTACCTTCCCAATTTAACTGCAACCGCCTTCCCGTTACCACGGCAACGAGCCGCGTGGGGGGCGGGCGCAGACAGCTTATCCACCAATCAGCACCGCGATCAGTGTGGCTACGCTCTTTGATTAGTACATTCTGCTGTCCATCAACCCGCGGGCCCGCCCTGTCGTTGGTTGCCGCGGTGAGGGGAGGACGCTCGGGCGGGAGCGGCGAGCGGCGGAGGCTCCGCCATGGCGCAGCCCGACGAGCCGCACCCCCCGGTCGTTCCCTCCGGCCCGCGGCCCAGCAAGACCTGCGATGTGGTCCACACCGAGAGACCGCGCTCCTGCTGCGGCATGGCCGTGACCGGCCTCCGCACCGCCAAATACCATCTGCCCGAGTGGCACCGCCGCAACGCGGGCGTCTGCTACGAGGCGTACACGGCGGGCGAGCAGGCGGAGCGCGGCCGCGCCGAGGCCAAGCACCTGGTCAAGCATGCGGCCGCCAGCGCTCAGCGAGCCCAGGGCTACTCCAAGGCCACCCTGGGCCAGCGGCTGCAGGACGTCCACTTCTGGAGGGTGGAGCTGCAGAAGGAGATCATGGAGCTGGACGCCGAGACCAACCTGCTGGCGGCCCAGAAGCTGCGGCTGGAGCGGGCGCTCGATGCCACCGAGGTGCCCTACTCGGTTGTCATCGATAACCTGGAGTGCCGGGAGCGGCGGCAGCCGCCGGACCTGGTGATCGATGAGGTGGAGAGGCAGCTGATGAAGGTGAGCGGCACCTGGGCTTGGTGACAGCCCCGGCGCTGCTGCTCTGGTGGTGACAGCGCTGAATGAGGAGCAGCAGGGAGGAGGTGAAGCTGCGGCTGCTGGGAGTGTCTCCTGCCATTCGGGGTCTGGTGCTCCTTCCTGCACTCCCGGTGTCACTCTCAGGATTTGTTCGAGTCCTTGCTGTGTTTGAAAAGTGTTTCAAATCACTTTGGGAAGTGTGGCTGGAGGAGAGCAGATCCCTCCCTCAGCTCAGACCCCAACAAAAACGACCCAGAGTTTTTATACACCAACACAAAAATCCTATTCTGGCTTAAATTCCTTCTCTAGTCACCTTGAAATCCCCCCCTCTCTGCAGGTAACACTTTAAAACTCCACAATCCAGAAGTTCAGGAATACTGGGATATTCCTTGGCTGTTCCCATGCTCAAATTGTCCAAAATTTGGCAGTTCCTGTCATTAACTCTCTCCGAGTTTTGCCAAGGTGATGATCCAACCCTGTCACCGAGATTCCTGTCAAATTCCAGTGTCATTCTTGTGCTGGATGTTACAAAAACCACATTTTCCATCCTGGAATTACACCTATTCCAATATCCCATAAATTAATTAATGATTATTCACCTGCAGCCTCCAGTCAGAGTCGGTTCATGATCAATTACTCATTAAACCAGAGGAATAATATTCAAAAAATATGGATCAGACTGAAATGTTAAAACCTGGTGGGGTTCTGGGGATTATCCTGGGAAGAACCAGGAATTTCTTGATCCCTGTGGATCCTTCCCAACTCAGGATATTCTAGGATTCCACACAGAAGGCATGCTAGGATTTAGGAATATTTTGAATGGGAATTGGGTGTAATTTCTGTTTTGTAATCAATGTTTAAGAGGTTTTTCCAGTTAAAAATATAAACAGGGAAGAGTTGGTGCTGGATATTTCCATGTGGGAATTGTTACAATTTTTAGATTGGAAAGGACTTTAAAGCTCACCAAGTCTGTGGTTCCAGGCATGGGGATATTCCCTGATTTTTCCCTATCTCAAAACTGAGCAGGGAATTCATTTATTCCCTTTAATCTGATGGGATCATGGAATCCTGGAATGGTTTGGGATGGATGGGACCTTAAAAACCATCCATTCCCACCTCTTCCCACTATTCCCACCCACTCCCACTATCCCAGGTTGCTCCAAGCCCCTTCCAGCCTGGCCTTGGACATTCCAGGGATGGAGCAGCTGCAGCTCCTCTGGGAATCTGTGCCAGGGAAGAATTCCATAACAGGATAACACTCAGACTTTTTCATGGAATCCACAGAATTCCCAGGCTTTTGAAGTATTCCAGGTTTTTCAGCCTCCATAGGTTTAGAGCTGAGTTCCCTCAGGATTTGGCCACTCCAAAATTCCAAGTTTTACCATAACAAAGTGAGAGTAGAGAAGGAAATGTAAGGATTTATCCCCAGGTTGCTCCTTGGGATTGTGTTTCCTGCTCTGGATCCATGGAATTGTCCCTGTTTTCCTTTAGGAAGCGGATCTGATCCGGGATATCCGGGATCTCCTGAAAAGAACCATCATCCAAGCTGCCACCCAGATAAGGTAACACATTTCCCAGGATTCTTCAGCCAGATAATTCCTGGGGTAAAGGTGGACACAGATCTCAGCCAGGCCTGGCTTAGGAGCTGAGGGAATTCCATGTAAACCCGGATTTTCAGGTAGATTTAGATTTTCCTCCTTTCCACAACTTGGATTTGTTTCCCTACACTAAATTCCAGTGCTATAAAATGATTCTTTGGATATCTGCTTGGGAATATCTTTGTATGATTCAAGGGATTTTTGGGATCAAAGGAGCTTTCCAAGAGGAATTTTTTTGCCACCAGAGGTCAGTGTGAACTTTGAATCTGGAATTTCCGTGCCAGGCCCGGTGTTCCTTGCCATTCCAAAGGATTGTTTCCTTGGAATTTCTAACAAACCCTTTGGAAAGATGTTGTTGTGTCCTAAATTCCATCAATATAAAGGAATCATGCTGGAAACTTCATATTTTAGTTAAAAAATAAAAAATCCTTCAATCTGCTCCTGTTCTACCTGATAAAAGAAATACTGGTTTTTTAAAAATGGCTGTAAATTCCAATTAATAGAAAGTAGCTCTGTTATTTTAATTAGAGCATGAGAGGAGCCTAATGAGTTTAATTTGGGGGTTTTAATTGACTTTAAGATCATTTTAGCCCAGTTTTAGCCCCATTTATTCCTATTTTAGTCTCATTTTTGCCCCATTTATTCCCATTTTAGCACAGTTTTAGCCCCATTTTAGCCCCCTTTAACCCCATTTTAGTCCAAGTTTAGTCCCATTTTAACCCCACTTTATTCCTATTTTCCAAGAGAATTCCCAATTCCTTGGCTGAGAGTGACACCTGCTGTTATCAGCTGATAACAACCCACAGGCTTTTGTAATTTAAATAATTATAATTAGAATTAACAGAGCCACGTGTGACTCGAATCAACAACAAAGCAATAATTTTAATGTGAATATCATTAAAGATTATCCTGTTCCATGGGCAGGGACCTTCCACAATCCCAGGGTGCTCCAACCTAGCCTTGGGCACTTCCAGGGATCCTGGAGCAGCCACAGCTTCTCTGGGAATTCTATTCCAGGGCCTCCCTGCCCTCACACTGGAACATTTTCCCAAAATCCCATCTCAGTCAGGTTCCTCTTCCAGGCACACCTTCACACTGGAACGTTTTCCCAAAATCCCATCTCAATCAGGTTCCTCTTCCAGGCACCCTCACACAGGAATTTTTTCCCAAATCCCATCTCAATCAGGTTCCTCTTCCAGGCACCCTCGAACATTTTCCCCAAATCCCATCTCAGTCAGGTTCCTCTTCCAGGCACACCCTCACACTGGAACATTTTCCCCAAATCCCATCTCAGTCAGGTTCCTCTTCCAGGCACCCTCACACTGGGATGTTTCCCCAAATCCCATCTCAGTCAGGTTCCTCTTCCAGGCACACCCTCACACTGGAATTTTTTCCCAAATCCCATCTCAGTCAGGTTCCTCTTCCAGACACACCCTCATACTGGAATTTTTTCCCAAATCCCATCTCAATCAGGTTCCTCTTCCAGACACACCCTCACACTGGAATTTTTTCCCAAATCCCATCTCAGTCAGGTTCCTCTTCCAGGCACACCCTCACACTGGAATTTTTCCCCAAATCCCATCTCAATCAGGTTCCTCTTCCAGGCACCCTCACACTGGAATTTTTTCCCAAATCCCATCTCAGTCAGGTTCCTCTTCCAGAGAATGGCGGTGGGAAGGGAGAGTTTGGGATTTTCCAACCCGCAAGGAATTTCACGGTCTTGTTTCCCTGTGGAACACCAAGGGTGGAGCTGTGCTTCCCAAAGAGGGCTGGGTTGGGAATTGTCTTGCTTCCAGCAGAGCTGTGATCCCGACTTTGCAGATCCAACCGGATCCAGAAGGAGAACTGCGAGCTGGACTGGTCGGATAAGGTGGAGACGTATCACATCGACGACAAATGCGTCGGCTACTGCAGCGACAGCACCAACGTGCAGTCCCACCCCAGCTCCGTCAAGTTCGAGGAGAAGTGAGTCATTCCCAGCATCCCCCTGGGACAGCAACCCTGGAATGTTCAATCCCAGCTGGCTCTAGGCGTGGAACAGCTTGGAGGGAGCTCCGTGGATGGGAAGGCTGTGCTGGATGCCCTGTGTGGAGTATTTGGGTTGGGAGTTCCTGGAAGCTCATCTGGTTCCAATCCCAACGGCTTCCACCATCCCAGGCTGCTCTAAACCCCATCCTTGGGTTCTTCCAAGGGATCCAGGGGCAGCCACAGCTTCTCTGGGAATTCTATTGCAGCCCCTCCCCACCCTTGCAGGGAATTCCTTCCCGACATCCCATCCATCCCATCTCTCCATGTGAAGCCATTCCCTGTGTCCATCCCTCCATCCCTTGTCCCCAGTCCCTCTCCAGCTCTCCTGGAGCCCCTTCAGGCCCTGGAAGGGGCTCTGAGCTCTCTCTGGAGCCTTCCCTTCTCCAGCCTGTCATGATCCTGTTTCTTTTATTTCCAGCCTGTAAATCCTGGATATATTCCCGAGTTTATTTGCCAGAACTGAACTGGACAAAAAATGTGTGAATGTTTTGAGCAGCTTTAGCTCAAGATGGAAGCACTTGGACTGATTTAATCTCAGGCTTTAGTTCCCTCTGAAGCCACAGGAGCGAGAGATTATTAATTTGGGGCTTTTTTATTCATTTATTTGAGAACTTTTATTGATTTATTTAAATATTTTTATTGATTATTTGAGGATTTTTTTGTTAATTTATTCACGGATTTTAACTGGTTTATTCAAGGATTTTTATGGATTTATCTGAGGATTTTTATTGATTTATTAGAATATTTTTATTAATTTATACAAGAATGTATATTAATTTTTATCAAATATTTAAACTGATTTATTTGAGGATTTTTATTAATTTATTTGAGGATTTTAATTGATTTATTAGAAGATTTTTATTCATTTATCCAATAATTTATATTAAATTTTCAAATATTTTAACTGATTTATTTGAGGATTTTATCAATTTATCTGAGGATTTTTATTGATTTATTAGAAGATTTTTATTCATTTATCCAATAATGTATATTAATTTTTCAAATATTTTAACTGATTTATTTGAGGATTTTATTAATTTATCTGAGGATTTTAATTGATTTATTAGAATATTTTATTTATCCTAGAATTTTTATTAATTTATTTGAGGATTTTAATTGATTTATTAGAAGATTTTTAATCATTTATCCAATAATGTATATTAATTTTTCAAAGATTTTAACTGATTTATTTGATGATTTTTATTGATTTATTAGAATATTTTATTTATCCTAGCATTTTTATTAATTTATCTGAGGATTTTTATTGATTTATTTGAAGATTTTTATTCATTTATCCAATAATGTATATTAATTTTTTTCATATATTTAAACTGATTTATTTGAGGATTTTTATTAATTTATCTGAGGATTTTAATTGATTTATTAGAAGATTTTTATTCATTTATCCAATAATGTATATTAATTTTTCAAAGATTTTAACTGATTTATTTGAGGATTTTATTAATTTATCTGAGGATTTAAATTGATTTATTAGAATATTTTATTTATCCTAGAATTTTTATTAATTTTTTTGAGGATTTAAATTGATTTATTAGAAGATTTTTTATCATTTATCCAATAACGTATATTAATTTTTCAAAGATTTTAACTGATTTATTTGAGGATTTGTATTGATTTATTAGAATATTTTATTTATCCTAGAATTTTTATTAATTTATTTGAGGATTTCTACTAACTCATTAAAGGCTTAATCCTGTTCCTCACGAGAAATCCACACCACAAGCAAGACCCCAACCAACCAAAGAAACAACCCAGAGAAACAACCATTGTTTAAGGCCAAAATTCCCAACTTACCCCATTCCTCCTCCTTCCAGCGCCTCCACACCGAAGTCCTGGGCCCAGTTCAGCCACGACAACATTTCCAGGGCAGAGCAGGAGAAGCTGGCCTCGGTGCAGCTGCGGTCCCTGATCAACAACATCATCCACGACGCGTCCGAGGACCTGCGCATGCAGCGGGCGGCCGTCAGCGAGGCCTTCGACTGCCACTGCAGGGAGCTGGACCAGGCCAAGCTGCGCCTGGAGAGCCACCTGCAGCAGGTCCGGGGCCTTCCCTGCGCCTCTGGCATCCTTAAACCCAAAAAGAATGGTTTGATCCGCAGAGGAGGGGAATAGTTTTGTGTCAGGGTAGGATGCGGGGAGGGGTTGTGGGGTTTTGTTGGGATGGAGTTCAGTGAAATGCTTCAATTGTGAATTAAACACATCAATCCTGAATTCAACACTTTAAACCTGAATTCAACCCTTAAAAACTGAATCAAACGCTTTAAACCTGAATCAAACCCTTTAAACCTGAATTCAACCCTTTAAACTTGAATCAAACCATTTAAACCTGAATTCAACCCTTTAAACCTGAATTCAACCCTTTAAACCTGAATCAAACCCTTAAAAACTGAATCAAACCCTTTAAACCTGAATCAAACCCTTTAAACCTGAATTCAACCCTTAAAAACTGAATCAAACCCTTTAAACCTGAATCAAACCCTTTAAACCTGAATCAAACTCTTTAAACCTGAATTCAACCCTTTAAACCTGAATTCAACCCTTTAAACCTGAATCAAACCCTTTAAACCTGGATCCAACCCTTTAAACCTGAATTCAACCCTTAAAAACTGAATCAAACCCTTTAAACCTGAATCAAACTCTTTAAACCTGAATTCAACCTTTAAAAACTGAATCAAACCCTTTAAACCTGAATTCAATCCTTTAAACCTGAATTTAACCCTTTAAACTTGAATCAAACCCTTTAAACCTGAATCCAACCCTTTAAACCTGATTTCAACACTTTAAACCTGAATCAAACCCTTTAAACCTGAATTCAACCTTTAAAAACTGAATCAAACCCTTTAAACCTGAATCAAACCCTTTAAACCCGAATTCAACCCTTTAAACCTGAATCAAACCCTTTAAACCTGAATTCAACCCTTTACACCTCAATTCAACCCTTAAAAACTGAATCAAACCCTTTAAACCTGAATCAAACCCTTTAAACCTGAATCCAACTCTAAAGCTGGGTGGTCAGGGAGCTCTGGTTGAGCCAGGATTCCCAGATTTTTCTGGAATGGCAGTGAAGTCAACCTGGCAGGTGACTTCAACCTCCTCCAACATGGAGCAGCTCCTCCTTTTGTGGATTTTACATGGATTTCTGTGCTCTTTGAAAGTTATTTACTGTTTTTTGGGGTTTTTTTTAAATGATGTCCTGCTCCTTCTTCAAACACTTTGGGAGTAAAGATTTTCCTCATCTCTGGACTGAGGCCATTGGAAATGTGGGGAAAAAGTCATTCCTTAGCTCCTGGTGGCAATTCCTGGGCTGGGGATGTGTTGTCATCCCACAGAACTCATGGAACAGGTTTTGAGGGAATATTTCCTGCTTCTTTCCAGACTGAAAATGGGATTTTCAGCCTACTAATAAAAATAAAGAGGTCAAAACCACCACAGTACATTTATTTTTTGATATGAACAAGGAGTGGCTTTGGGCCTTTCCCCTTTTCCAGTATGGAGCAGCTCCTTTTTTCTCTTTTAGCCATTGGCAAGTGTGGGAAAAGAAATAATTCCTTAGGATCTGGGAATGACAGCTGGATATCTTTATTCTTTGCATGTGTATCAATGGTTATGAAGGGAAGAATTTCAGGATTTCCTGTCTTTTCCATTTTCTTTGGAAAACCAGGTATTTCCAAGGTGATCAACAGCTCTCCCTCAAAATAAATTGATTTTTTTCTTGGATTTCAAGTTAAAATTTACATTTCAAAGCACTCCATGGAGATGAGATGTGTTGTCATCCCACAGGAGACATGGAAGAGGTTTGGGATCTCTCCCATGGTTTTGGGACATGGGAGAGGCTGCAGAATATTTCCTGTTTTATTTAAACTAAAGAAGTGATTCTCAGTGTAATATTAAAAACAAACAGGTCAAACCCACTTTAATCTTAAATAAAATAAAATTAATTGTATTATCATCTAAAATGAAATTATTCTCGTTGTACTTCATTCCCCAGACTGGTGGTGAAGACTTGAACGCTTCACCATGAACAGATATTTTGGGGATGATATTCATCATTGTTTGAAGGGTTTTTTTCCCTTGGATTTCCTCTCCAGATCCTGAAGGATATTGGGGATGAGGAAGCCAACATTGTGAACCTGAAAAAAGCCATCAGGGACAAGGAAGCTTTCCTTGAAGGTGGCTCACACCCGGCTCTACGACCGATCCGCCAGGCCCAACGTCGAGCTCTGCAGGGATGAGCCCCAGTTCAGGTCATTCAATCTAGCCCAACTTAGGCAATTTACCCCAGCTTAGGTCATCCATCAACTCCTCCAAGGCTCCTGTTCCATCCCACAGTGATTTTGGGGCGGTTTGTAAATTTTTTTTACCTCACAACTTTTAATTTTTTGCCTCACGACTTTTAATTTTTTTTACTTGAAGTCAGAAATTACTTTTCAGTTCTGTAGTTGATCTTTATCCCAAATCCAGTCTTTTCTTGGGTTTTTTCTGAGGTTTTTTCCTGATGAATTTTAGATTCTGTAGTTGATCTTTATCCCAGATCCAATCTATTGGAGCAATTTCTCACAGGTCTTTTCCTGATACATTTTTAGGTTCAGTGGTTTATTTTTATCCCAAATCCATTCTTTTCTTGGATTTTTCTGAGGTTTTTTCCTGACAAATTTTTGATTCTGTAATTGATCTTTATCCCAAATCCAGTCTTGGATTTTTCTAAGGGTTTTTTTCCTGATAAATATTTTAATTCTGTGATTGATCTTTATCCCAAATCTAGTCCTGGATTTCTGAGTTTTTTTTCCTCATAAATTTTTGATTCTGTAATTGATCTTCATCCCAAATCCAATCTTGGATTTTTCTGAGGCTTTTTCCTGATAAATTTTTGATTCTGTAATTGATCTTTATCCCAAATCCAGTCCTGGATTTTCTGAGTTTTTTCCTGATAAATTTTTGATTCTGTAATTGATCTTTATCCCAAATCCAGTCCTGGATTTTCTGAGTTTTTTCCTGATAAATTTTTGATTCTGTAATTGATCTTTATCCCAATCCAGTCCTGGATTTTCTGAGTTTTTCCTGATAAATTTTTGATTCTGTAATTGATCTTTATCCCAAATCCTGTCCTGGATTTTCTGAGATCTTTTCCTGATACATTTTTGATTCTGTAGTTGATCTTTATCCCAAATCCAATATTTTCTTGGATTTTTCCGAGGTCTTTTCCTGATGAATTTTAGGATCTGTAGTTGCTCTTCACCCCAATCCAATCTCCTGGATCACCATCCCTGATTTTTCACGGCTCGACCCAACTCCTTCCAGGTTGGTGAGCGAAGTGGAGGAGCTCACAGTATTCCTGGAGGCCCTGAGAGAAAACTGATGGAGTCAGAGCAGAACCTGAAGAACCTGGAGGAGACCAGGATGAAGCTGGAGAAGGAGATTGCTGTGAAGGCCAACAGCATTTTATTGACAGGCAGAAGTGCATGGGCTACCGAGTCCG